>NW_018364408.1:189267-218446 GCF_002078875.1 Numida meleagris | reverse complement strand
GAGTCCCCAGTTTTTTAGCAGATTCTTATCTTTCTTGGGCGAGGACATAACCCGTTGGGCGAGTTTCATAGTAAAAGAATCCCACAACCCATTATTGAGCACTGCCTCCGGGGTTGCCAGGCAGCCCTCCTTTTCTAGCCGTGATAACACAGCAGCTATCTCCTTCTTAGAAGGGGCTGATTTACCGCAATAATCCTTACAAAACTGAAGCAGTACCTTAATAACTTGCTCCATGGCTGAAGTTCTAAACGCCGAACCGGCCTTCTGTGGCGACCCTACTTCGAAACCACAGGCAAGTGCGATTCCCGCCTTCCACGCGTGGACACTCCTCACGCGTAGGCCAGGTGCCAGCCACACCACAACAGGGTGACGCAGTTCCACGCACGGGGCACCAAATGCTGACTACTCAGCACCAGATATTCCGTTCGTAAACTGCACCCTGTTTGCAAGGACTAACACCTAGTCCCTGGCCATCCTGACGCGTGCACACACCAATATGATGAGCGGCAAAATGGAGTTTATTGCCCCGTTACAAAGTCTTATATATCCTTCCTTATCTCCCTTATCTCTTTGTTCGCTTCGTCTACACCCACAACCTCTGGGGCAGGGGAGGTCCTAGCGCGTCCCATCCCGTACCTTCGGTTGCCGCCTACTACAACAAGAGTGGGTTTGAATTTGTTATTAACTCATTTGCATACGAGATATACCACTGTACTTTACCAAGAGGGTAACGGTCAAGACCAAAACATTTTTTTGCTCTTCTGCACAGTGAAGTAGGCTTGGACCACTTCTTCTTAGGCTTAGACAACTTATGCAAGAGACAGCCTTAGGTTTTTTCATGGTTTTATGGTTTGTCATCAGTATTCCACATCATAACATCTTGCAATGCACTTGGGAGTTAAGGAGTTAATGCCGCAGTTCCATGGATCGTGAGTAGCTCCAGTCTCTTGGTCTCAGAAGAGAAGAATGAACTACAACTCCCAGAAGACTTCATTTATCTGTTTCCATTTCCATTTGGAGGGAAAGGTGAAATGGACTGGGAATCAGGAGACCTCTCTATTTGCTCCCTGACCATGTAGCCTACAGCATTAGAATAAGGACTTTTGTTTTGGAAACTCTTTCTCATTTTATTTATTTGCTTCAATTTCAATTATATTGTATTATATTGTATTATCTCATATTCTGCTACTACATTTAGTAAACTAAATTTTTCCTTATCTTGTTGCCACTATTTTTCTTGTCCAGGCCCATCTCCCTACCTTTCCCCTTCCCGGGCCGTGGATCTGTAGGTCCATTCGCTTCCTTGGCACGGAACCAGGTTGAAGGAGGCTGAACCATGACAGTTTTATATTTGTAGCTATTGTCAGGAACACCTGCTCCCAGAGTGCTTAGAGTCCTTAAAGTCCTCACAGTTTCTGACAACCCTTACTTTTTAAGGGTTTTTTTTTTCTTTTCTTTTTTTTTTCTTTTCCTTCGGTGGTATTGTTTTTTATCTTTCTCTACACCATTTTCCATACACCCTATTCTTCAAGGATAGATTCTCCATCTTGAGTTGCTCTTCCATGCAAAAATAATATGCAAGATTTTGGCTCTTAATAAAGAATTTCACATTCACGTCAGGTAGGTGAGGATTACTGATGAGGTTTATTTTTTGCTGGAGAAAGGACACAAGCGATCTCTTATTATCACTTTGGAAATTCCTTGGGATTATGAAGATATAAATGAACAGATTTTCCCACCGATTTTTTTGCATTAAGTCTTAAGTGTTTTGATGGATAAAAAAATCAGTGGTTCATTCTCCTTTTTATCTTCACTGTCTTCACTGCAAAAATATCCTTTTCCCCTCTCCTTTCCAGACTCTTGTTAAATATTTTCAAATGCTTTTTACTTCTGCACGTCTAACATATAATCATCTATTAACAAACTTAACCACTGCTCAGCTCTACTGTTAGGTTGCTATCCTGTTATCTGCCTTTCTACACAGCCTTGGTTATCTGTGACAGCCATCACAATTGATCTGTAATTCCCATTGTTCCTCATCAACACTGTAACTAGGTGACCCATTTACCTTCTGGAAGTGTGAATCAAGGAAATTGTTTCTGTTACTGAGTGTGAATTCTGAAGACTTGTATTTGGTTGGTCTGCTGAAGCAAAATGAGAAGTATTTGAAGTTACACGAAGTAAGAAATCTGCAAAATCTCTCTGGAGTTTACATTTGAGATAGATGCTGAGCAACTCATGGGTTCTGGTGCTGTACAACTCTATTTATGCCTAGGGCACTGGAATTTCCCATGTTCCAAACACAGTTTTGAGCTGGTTTTATACTCGAAAACCTAATGTGTCAGTAATGTCTCTAAGAATATTTCTACATAGCAGAAGCTTTGTGTTCGTTCCTTAAGTGGTCTAACCAATATAGCTACAGCTGTATTACTTCCAGATGTGAACTGGTACATCTGTGCTCTAACTAGCTTCAGTCAACATTAATGTGAAATTTCTGTGTTGTATTCCACTGGGTTCTGCAGATGTGTTTCATATTCCCTTATCTGGCTTGCTTTCTTTGTAATGTTAGCAGTTTATAGCCTTAGAACCAGTTCTCTGATATTTAACTTCTGGTGACTCATTAAAGGAGTCCTAAAACTCTAGACAATGATTATACAGGAAAAGCTCTCAAAGACTGAAAGTTAAGAGTTTGTGGAAGGTTCCAAAAAGACCACACTGGCTGAGAGAGTTAGTTGTAATATTACAAATATTTAAGGAAAAAGAAAAACAGAAGCAGAATGCTTAGTAAATGAGAGAATTTTCCTAGAGAGAAAGTGGTTTGGACCTGTCTGAATAAAATATAAGGTTCTTGTTTGCAAGTAGCCAAGTCCTATCAAATTCAGTTACAGTTTTACTGACTAATTCCTGAGTCAAAACTGCATCAGGACCACAGAATAAAAATATTCTGAAGAGAAAGGCTGATATAACATTGGCATATAAATAATTTAAGTTAGGAGTGCTGAACAACTTCAGACTCCAAAAGGCAAACAACTATTCCCTTTAATTAGACAATTTTGCCTTCTTCCTTCTTAACTTTCCACCTGGAGGTTGTAGTAAATGATAGCAGTATTGAAAACGTTTAATGAGCGGTGTGATTTCTTCTGGTAGTGTTCATAAACACCTACTTGTAAGTGCCAAGTCAATGTGTATGATGAGTCATTTTTCACACATGGATAATTTGTTTATTAAGGACTGCATGGGAAAGGATTTACATTCTTTCATGCTGAATTCCCCAACTATATTTTACTTTTTCATTTATAGTTTTCAATTTTATTTCAATCTTGTCTGAAAATCATATATATAAACTGTCAAAAGAAAGAACATTATAAAATATCCATGCTTTTATATATACTTTTACCATATTTCCACTGCTTGGATGATTTTTTTACAAGTTCCTACCCTATCAGTTTGTTGGTTGTGTTTTTTTGGTTTTAAGTGGGCCAGGTTTGGGCTAGTCTTTGAGCCAAACTCTGCATAATCAGTCCTGCTGGCCTTGGAAAAGCTGCATTTACGGTATCAAAGCACTAAAGCTTAATTTCATTCCCAGACTCTTATGTGGAAATGTAAGAAAAGGATTATTCAGCATTTTCTGATTTTGAATTTTGTAACATCTCCCTTATGACTCTGCACTTCAAAATGTCTGTAAAAGGAACATAGCTTCTGTGCAATCTCAAACCCAAATAGCCACGGTAAGTCAATAACATCAAGTGGAAATGGTTATAGTAGTTTCAGGTTTGTGCAAAGAATTAAACTTGTTTATGGAGTCTAGTACCTTGATGCTCTGATAATGAACCCATTCAAGTTCCTCACCTTGATCTTCAGGGTTCTCATTAGACTTGAAAAGAGATTGCCTTGGGGATTTCATCTCTTGCCTGTCAAGATTCATTGTAGGGCCAAAAATCTCGCACTGTCCACCGGGGAAAGAATGGCATAAATGCTATTCTATAGAGGCATTCTTAGACCACTACATGGAGCTCTTCTCTACAGATAAGAATGTTGTTCAGAAAAAAAATGTAAACATTACCCATATATAGCAGTCTTTCTACACTAATGGCTAATTCTAGTAACAGTAGCTGAGTGGTGATAGATGCAAAAGCAGAATGAAGATGGAAAGAAAAGAAAGTTATAGCCAGCGTCTTACAAATAGTTGTGCAAGAGCAATGAGTAGGCATACAAACTAGATCTGCTTTAAGCCTACCCTTGACTTTCAGTAATTTTTATAAGGTGAGTAGATATAGGAACAATGGATAGTACGAATGAATTTACATATCTTAACAACTGACTACATGAAGATTGGGAGTTAGATGTTTTGGGATGGACACGCAGATGTAAAATCTTAAGACAAATTGCTGGGAGCTATAAAAGCAAACAACAGAAAACATCTTTTCAATGCTGTTAGGCTTCCAAATTAATTTCTGTTTAAAGAGCAATTATTAACTACACCTCCAAGATCATATAAACCAATACAAATTGTATATACAAACCATTTTTTAAAATCAAATCTGTAATATTTGTGCCTCTGACTTTTTTTCTTTACCTTTTGAACAGTACATAACATTGTTACTGACTCATCTAGTTGCCTTGAGATGTAATTTGTACCAATCAGATTTCCATGCAATTACCTTCTCACACCAAGTAGAGAAATAAATAATCTCTTTTCTTTTAATAAAGTGTTGACATTTATTGATTTAATGTTCTTATGAATCTTTCCAGGAACAGTTTTAAAATACAAAATCAAACGACTGGAAATTAAGAGATAACATTGTGACTAACTCAGACATTTTATCATTATGAAGTTTGCAGAGAAATAACAGCACTATAGTCTTTCTCAAAGATGCATAGCATCTTTACTGCTAATGTCCTATTTTTTGCTTTTTGCATTACAGTATCATTCACTTGTTTTAGCCAAACAAATTAGTCACTCCATTTTGCAGTTTTGTTCTTGATGGTCATTCTCAACATTCTAAAATACCTGTTGGAAAGCATAATTTCTCCACAGTTGCTATATACTTTTCTTTCCACTTTACTGTACCAAATTTGACTAAACAATTAGCAACAAAAGTTAGAATGGAAAGAAAAAAATGAATCTTGTACATAAAACATTGTCCTTGGACTGAAAAATGTTAGCCTTACTTCTAGCTAAGTTTATACCCTTAAGCTAATCAATTAATTGATTTATATCACATTCTTCCATGTTTAAACTGAGGCTTTTCCTATAACAAAATATAGCCAAGTAGTTATGAGAGCCTAAAAAGAATATGCTATTGTTGATGCAAACCATTGCTATAAATGAATTTCCACTCATATTTCTGTATGTACGTTTAAATGTTCTTAGAAGACCATTTAAATAGTTCTTGATACTTTTAGTGTAAATTCAACTATCACATTTTCACAGGTTTGAAATATATTTTACTCACAGAAAGTATACTTGGCAACTGTATTGAAAGTGGTAGCTATAAGAGATCAGACAGGATGAATTTTCCTAAAAATTCTGAACCACTAAATATTATTAATAGTCTTTCAAAACTACCATAGTATTCCAGGAACATAATTACAGATTTCTACAGGTAATTTAGATTTTTGCCCCTCTCTGTAGCTTTCTATGCTGTTTTTCTGCTATCAAATTTCTGCCAACATCTCTTATTTCCCCCAGTTTTCTTTTGTGTGTGTATTTTTCTTTCCCTGTCTATGATCCCTGCTGATTTTACCTTTAGAGCAAGAGAGATATCCTGGTGTGTGGCCTCTTGTCTAATCATCATTTACCTGTGCTCAATTTATATTTAAAAAGCAATATCCTTTCAGATTTTTTGTTGATGGTGGTGGTGGTGTTTTTTTTGAAAGTAACCTTTACATTTTTCCAAGCTGTTTGAGACAGAGAGCTACCTAAAATCTTGCAATAAAATTAAGCTATTCCTTTTCTAAATTCTTACGCAAGTGAGTAGTGCTCAGGAAACAGATCTTGGAGACTTTCTGCATTAAGTTCTGGTCTTAATTCACAAATAATGTGTTTTGTCATCCACTGTAGTCTCAGTGCACAGTGTATTTGAGTGTAGCAACTACTGGTCTGCTTTGAACTCCCGTCATGTCAGAGGAGCAGGCTGAAAAATAAGGAAACAAAGCTAGCAACAGGGAGATAACAAACAGTTCTGCAGTAAACCACAAGATGACTGGAGTCCTTGGGATAAATCTCCATATGCAGCCTGATATTTGAATTTGGGAAGCAAAATCACTGTTGGAATTAGGCTTCTCCTCCCTGGGGCTTGGCTTCTGCAGCCACAGGGATCATTGTGACAGCCCTGGAATGACATCACTGACCACGAGGGGCTTTTACCATGACACAGCACTGCTTTGTACTGAATATCCATTGTGCCAAATGCTTTCTTAAGGGTTTCCAGTTCACAGACCCGTATCTCATGTCACACTCAAATGTAACCTACCAAGCACCTCTGTGATCAAATCATTTCCTCTTAGGCTTTTAGCCCTCTACTTTCATTTAAACATGGCAAGGGAGCAAGGGGTTGATGTGCTGTATTAAATTCCCAGTTCCAGACACATTCAGTGTGCCAGCTGAATTAATTACATGGAGGAAAACTTTTAAAACACAGTTTTAGAAGAGTACCTGGGCTTATTATGTTTTAATATTTTCATTCAAATGCAAATGATTGTTTTGAGACTGTAGTTGTGTCTTTGTTGTTTGTCTGCTTTAGTTTCACTTTTTTTTTTCTGATGAGTTGAGGTGATGCATGAGCTTCTCTTACTACAGATACCAATGACTGGCTACAGGTGCTATTCATACAAGCAAAACTGGGCTCCACAATTTGACAATGTTTCTACATTTTCCAAGTGCCCGCTCTCCCTTCACCTGCAATTAATTAGTACTGTCAGCCTAGAGGTGCTCCTGCTTTCCCTGCCTGTACAAGTTCACTATGTAGGAGAACAGATGACATCTATTTCTTCTCCTCTCTGTGGGCATGATCCTGGGCTTTAATGAAGAATGAGTGTTTTTCTCACCTCAGTCCCCCATATTAACAAAGGAATATAAAGAAAAGAAGGAAGAGTTTGTGCTATTATTATTATTATTATTTTGACACTAGGAGGATGGACATGAGTAGAAAACTAAAGCTAAGATCAGTATCAAAAGCATTTGAAGATATGCCCATAAAATACATACTCATAAGAACAATGGAAAAATTGTTTTATTTTGAGTGCAGGAAAAAGGTATTAAGATGCAAGGGCAAGCAAATGAAAGCCAGGGGCAGATAACTGTAAAGGGAGAAAAACAAAGCCCAGCTAAATATGTGTTCATCGGTCAATGATTATATTTATTGATGTTCTGAGAGAACTACAGTCCGAGTGGAAAGACATTATTTGCAGAAGATTTTCTGCTTTGCCTGCTGTCCTTGATGGCAACTATTGTTCCAGATGGAAGGAAATAAATAAATTTAAAAAACAACTGATGAAGAAGTATTGGAGTAAGCAGCAAGGGAGGACACTTTGATAACTTACTAAGGGCGCAACAACTGAATTCTTGTGTCTGCAGTGTTTTGCTACTTTTATTCTCATTTTTTCTCCTCTCCTTTCTGCCCATGGAAGGTTATATTTTTCTGTAATTACCACAAGCAATTCTTTCTTTGGCAGAACATGTAGTAATTAATTGCATTTCCCTTTTTGCAGTAGTGGACAGCTCTTGTGTATCCTCTCTTTATATACAGCCTTTAATTTTCTGTACTAAAGACAGTAAAGTAGCTTTCTTGTACTAACAAAGATAACAGTTAGCTACATATGTTATAGACCTGGAACTCTCAAACTGCTTGTGATCTTTTTGAGATCTAGATACTTCTCCTTAATGGATGTGCATAACCACTGTAAAAAGAAAAACAAATGACATCTAAATACCTAAAATATGTTCCTTAGAGTGTGGAAGCTTGAAACAAAATCTTGATTTTTCTCTCCTATAATTTGATACTATGATCGCCTGAACACAGAATGAATCATCCTGCTATTAAAATTGGAACTGCCAATAAAAATGGTAAAATAGAAAGGGCAGCGGTTCATGGAAGAGAGGGTGATGCAAACTGCCAGGCTGCTGGGGCCTAGGGCAGGTTTAGCTGTGGATTCCCTGGTATGACACCAAGCCATACCATTCTATTTTAAACAGAAAAATATATACTCAAGACCTCTGAAGTTAGGTTTTGAAAAGAGTAAGCACTAATTATATGTGGAGCCATTGCCCCCACATACGATAAGAAACCACAATTTTCAGTATGTGGGCATGACCTGTTTTGTTTCACCTAACTCAAGTTTGCTGTAAGTATGTGGTAGAAGTCCCTCAAAAACATACTCAGGTTTTAGGCATTTTACCAGCAGCAACACAACATGCCAGGCATCTTGCTTTCTCAAGGCTTGTCAATGTAAGATGCTTTTTCCACACATTTCTCACTGCCAGCTCCCCAAAAGATCAGTGCATATTGTGGAAAACTGAACCATGGTGTAGGGCAGGCATGTCCAACCAGTGGCTTGAAATCTTCATGTGGCTTGGTACAGTTCGCACTATGGCCTGTGCCTCCTGCTGCTGCATCATCATGGTGGCGGCTCTACCCAGGCAGCCCAACAATCACTCAACACCAACCAAAGATCAGTGCACAATTAACCCCATCTGGGCTGAAACCGGAGCACAGGGTGCTCCGGTTCAGTGCTAACTTAAGTTATGGTAAATGAGCTTATGATTTCGATATAGTAGCTAAATACAAGCCTGTGAACAGAGAAGAAAATACAGCCATACTTTCTGTTGTGATAAAGGAACTTGAGAACAGGTTTCAAGATCGAAAAAAAACCCCATCACGGTTTGTTTGTAACTCCATTATCAGTTGACATAAATAAATTACCTGCAAATTTTCAGATGGAATGTGTAGAGTTGCAATCAAAAATGTGATCACATCTCTCTATCAGACTTTTATAAGCCCTTTCTTACCTGAGAGAAATATCCTTCACTGCAAAGACACACCTTATTCATGTCACTGCTTTTTGTCAGTATGTACAATTGTGAACAATTATTTTCAAGAATGAAGTAGACAAAGAGTAAAGTTTCATCACAAATCTCTGATGAGGACCTTGAGAACTCTAAGAATTGAGACCATTGGCACCGAATCAGCCTCATGTGTTAGTTTCACAAAAACAAAATCAAATATCCCACTAGTTTTATGTTTTTGTTCCTCTCTTTTTTTTTTAACATTTTAAGAAAAAATATTAAACATTAAAATGTTTTGTTACTTATATACATTAACTGCAGTACATATTTTATGAGAGCTGCTCTGAAAGTAATGCCTCCTATTTTATTATGTTGACCCACAAAGTCAGAGGCAGTTGGTGGTGGTACAATAGTAGAGGTTGAACCTTCCCACCAATATTACATTCAATTCTCTTACTGTGCAACAGATGGCAGCAAAGAGACAGTCTGACAAAATGGTGTCTGACATGGAAGTGCCAATGAAAAAAAGGTGCTCATTAAATTCCTCCATGAGGAAAAAATGGCACTCACCAACTTGCTGAATGTTTCTGGAGACCAAACTGTGGATGTGAGCACAGTGACATGGTGGGTGGTGTGTTTCAGCAGTGGTGACTGTGACAGTGGGTCACCTCTTCTGGTATAGATTATTATGCATGCAGGGCATGTACAGAGCATGCAGGCTCTTGTACATCGCCGATAAAAATGAACAGCTAATGGTGGTGACTATATTGAAAAAGAATGTTTTGTGGCTGAGAACTTTCTCTATTAAATAGTGCTATTGTGCTCTTTGTGTCTGTTTTAGCTACCATAGAAATAAATAGGAGATGTTACTTTCAGAGAAACCTTTGTAAATGCAGCCAAAGACAATTCCTCTTTCCTCACTGCAGCGCAGGCAAACTAAAAGGTTGGACACTCATGGTGCAGGGAATTGCAGAAGCAGCTGAATACTGTGGTAACCACAAAGGAATGGGATGAATACTAGATTGTTCAGCTTTCCTACAGGTCGAGGGAGACATTTTTTTCTTTATTTTTTTTTTTTAAAAGACTACTTAGAACTGTAAGTATACAGTAATATAAGAGTGACTAGTAGATTAATGAGAAGGCTGAGCTACAAAACCCTTTAATAAGCCTGTACTTACCCACAGAAACCGTCCCTGTCTGTTTTTGTGTCTTAAGTAGCTTAAGAATTTCTAATATACTCTGGTTTTCTTACTGGTATACCTCTTCATTTTACCTGTTTGCATTGTACCTGATGCCTACTAGAGTCACCTGTAGCACAGGATGACCTGGAGCTCTTGCAGCTCTCTACTGAGCTTTTTCCATTTCTCACCACTCATTTTATATACTTTAATACTGGATTATTACATTATTTCCATCCACAGTCTCCCAGAATCATTAAATTTTCTGTGGCATTTGTGGACTCTGAAGCAGTAGCTGGAGAAAACAGCCAGAAAACATACATGTGAAAATTTGTACTGTGAAAAACATGAAATGTATAGTCTTCTCATTGCTGAATCCCATGGTTTTTTTTTTGTTTTGTTTTGGTTTTTTTTTTGCTAATGTTGCATAAGAACTGAATGTGACATAAGAGGTGGGAAGTTTAGAGTCATAGAACTACAAAATCATAGAATATCCCAAGTCTGAAAAGACTCACAAGGATCAACTCCTGCTCCTGGCTCCACACGAGACCACACAAAATTCAAACTTTATGTCTGAGAGCATTACCCAAATAATCCCAGAACTCTGGCAGCTTGGAGCCATGACCACTGCCATGGGGAGCCTGTTCCAATGCCTTAACACTCTCTGGTGAAAAGCCTTTTCCTAACCCCTACTGTGACCCTTTCCTGCTGTGGCTTCATGCCATTCCCTTGGATCCCATTGCTCTGATCAGAGAGCAGAGCTCAGTGATGCCTCTCTGCTCCCCTCATGAAGAAGCTGTAGGCTGCCATGAGGCTTCTGCTCAGCCTCCTCTTCTCTATACAACATTACTCTATACCAACTAAGTCTCCTCATACATCTTGCCCTACAGATCCTTTAGCATCTTCATAACCTTATTTTGACACTCTCAAATATCTTCGTGGTCTTATATTGTAGCACCCAAACCTTCACATAGTGCTCAAGGTGAGGCTGCACAGCGCAGAGTAGAATGGGACAGCTCCTTCCCTCACCTGGCAGCAGCACTTGTCCTGATGTACCCCAGGGTATGGGCTGCCAGGGCACACTGCTGGCTCAGACTCAATTTGCTGTCAGCCAGAACCCCCAGATCCCTTTGCACCTCCTCTCCCCAGGTTTGTACATACAACCAGGGTTGTCCTGTCTCAGGTGTAGAATCAAACACTTATTCTTGTTAAACTTGATATGGTTAGTGATTGCCAAGACATCTTATTCGTCAAAATTTCTCTACAAGGCCCTTTTGTCCTTGAGGGAGTGAACAGCTCCTCCTAATTTACTATAATTTGCAGAGTTTGTATGTATTTGAGTCCTGCATCTAAGTCATTTATGAAAACTTTAGAAAGAGCTGGACCAAATGAAGCCTTGTGGAACCCCACCAGTGTGACTGGTTGCCCCCCTGTTGTAACCCCAGTTACTGTAACTCTTCGTATTGGGATTATGTAGCAAGGTTTTAGTAGCCAGGGTCTGTAGGAGTGGCCTCTAGAAGCAGAGCACAGAAGCTGCCCCATGTCAAATAGGAGCCAGCTCCAGCTGCACCAAAAGTGGCCTTCTACTGGACAAGTCTGAGCCAGTTAGCAATGCTGGTTTTGTGTCTGTGAGAGCAGATTTAAGAAAGGAAAAAACACTGAGCAACAGAAGCTGGGAGAGTAAGAAATGTGTGAGAAACAGCCCTGAGACACTAAGGTTAGTGCAGAAGGAGGGCAGGAGGTGCTCCAGGCATGGTGCAGAAGCTCTCTGCAACGCAGGAGAGGCCCATAGTGGAGCAGGCAGTCCCACTGCTGCCCGTGGTTACCTCGCAGAGTAGATCTCTATGTGCAGCCATGGAGGAGCAGATGGTGCAGCACTGGATGTGGCCTAGAGGAGGTGCAGCCCATGGGTACCCCTGCAGAAGCAGACCCAGGCTGGAGCTGCAGCTGCAGCCCATGGGGAGGAGCCCATGTGTGGGAATACAAGAAAGATTATTCAGAGCAGACGCTGCGGAGCAAAATAAACAGTGTGCGAAGGCAAGGCTGAGAACAAAGGCCACCTCCAGAAGAGGAAAAACAAAGCCAAGTAAGCTGCATGATGGCTGCGTGATAACGACCCTGATTGGAGGAAGAGGGCGTGGCTAGGAACGACTCATGGCTCTGATTGGATAAGCGCCTGCATGCACAGTTAAGGAGTGTCTGTGGAATGTTTTGTTGACATGTAAAGGCGGGTGGGAAAGTTAAGAGAGAAAACTTGTGAATGTATATAAGGGATGTTAGAACGTGCAGTAAATGATTTGGATCATTCACATCTGAGTCTGTACCTCAGACACTGCACCCATTGTGGAGTAGGAGGGCTGGGCAGTTAGTAATTTTCCTGTGTTTATTTCAACCCCTGAAACAGTTCTTGCTGTAGTTTCTCCCTGTTCTTTTGAGGAGCTAGACACCAGTGTGAAAACATCACACCCTCTGAGCCCAATCTATTTGCCATCATTTTCATACATCACCCATCATGTTACATATTTGTGGAGCTATATGCTTAACACTTAGTCCGGAAGGACACGGTGAGAAAGGGTACCGAAAGCTTTGCTTAATCATAAAAGATTATATCAACTGACTTCTCTTGGTCAGCTAGATGTGTAACCCTGTCATAAAATGAGATTAAGTTACTCAAGCAGGATTTTCCTCTTGTGAACCATTGTTGGCTATGACAATGTATAATGTAAGTACGTGGTACTTGAAGTAGTAGCCTGTCTGTCTGTACAGACACGTGCATTATAGGCACAACATTTGGATATATCCTGGCACCATTTTTTTCCCATATGCAACAGTAGCGGGCAGACAGGACTTCAAAGGTTGATATTTCTTTAAGTAGAAATTAAATCTGTAAGATTCTGCTTCCTTTAAAATCATTTTATATAGAAAGAGCAATATCCTAATGGGACTTGGTGCTAGTTGAGGATTAGGTCCTAAGACTACAGAGATGTAATCTGCAATACTTGAGGCTATATCTTAATAAGACCATCTGGAAATTAAAGCTGTTTCATAGTAGGGGTGTATACTTTTCCAGTGCAGTTATTTGCTAATTGTAGTAATTCTGTGTGTGTGCTGCATGTTAGTTTCTTGCTGGATGATGTTTTTAGCGTATAAAACTCTAACAGTACATATTTCTGCTGCTGGTATCTAGAATTAAAGCGAGGGTCTCATTCCTAAATGATTTGGGACTTGGTTACCTCAGAGAGTTGTATAATGCCTATCTTAATTTTACCAGCATATGAAAAAGACATAAAATGAAAGCTTTAGGATGAACAGATGTTATAATAGCTTTCATTATGAGGTCAGGTACATGTCAGGTTTTTTTTTTATATATGGTTTTACTTGTGAAAATGTTTTAGATAAACTTCATGAAAGCACTAGAGATGCAGACAGCCTTCATAAAAAGTCAGGCAGATATGCACATTATTTTCAACTAAATATTTTCCATTAAAAATGAGGCAATTAAAAAAAATAGTATAGGTATGATTTCTAGCCATTTACATCAAGAATCTTGAGTAACCTGAAGGAAATTGAATGGGAAATTAATCTTTCTTATTCTGTGCCTCAGTTTCTCAATGAGGTGTAATACAACAAAGTTAGGAAACGTAGCCAACTGATGCATATGGCTGTTTACTCTTCTGAAATACTATTTAAGTAGGCAGCGCTTGAACAGTCGGAGGACTGGAGCTATTACTATTAGTTACTATCTGTGATATACACTCTACTTGGAGAGGCTCAGATTACACTGTGCATGGCTTTCCCTACTGTTCTAATGACAAATCTATTTTTACGAGTTTACATAGGTCTAAATTCTGTTGCATTGAAGGTGGAAATTTTCAGCACCTTCTCTTTCACATGAGTTCCAGTCAATGCAAAGCAGTATGACACTATGGTGCACAAAAAGATACCAAGAATGGTCTCTTTTGTTCAGGAACTTTATCTGAGGTGCTGTTTATGTGAGTCTGCATAGTCATGTTTTCCCAAACAGTTGCTTACACCAGTAAGGAATTTACTACATGAGAACCATGTTTGTAGCTCTGCATGCTACAGTGTCTGACATTCTGCCCCAAAGGGCGTTTCAGTTTCAGGTATGTCTATCTGCATGTCTGCCCTGTGAACCAAGCCTGAAATGCATTTTCTTTTTTTTTTTTTTTTTTTTTTTTTTGGAGAGTAAGAGGTGAAAGAGCTTCTTAAAGCTTTCTTTCACATTTTTGTTATGCAGTTTGCAATGCCAAAGATCAGTACAGCTCAGCATTACACAGGCAATAAGGAAGTGTGGTGAAGATTTGAGAAGATAGAAAATCTGGCCTTAACATACCAGGCTAGACTGTGCAAGGACTGCTATGAGATTGCTGTCATCATCAGCTGAGGCACTTCCAGCTATTCTGTGCTATACATGTAGTATAGCATAATTAACATAAATACTGACATTTTGGCTTGGTGTTTGTTATAGGCCACATGCTGTGATGACCCACAGAGGATATGAGTTGTCATTCGCTTCAGCTGGAGAGTCCTGGTTATTCATCTCAGGCAGCACTTGTTTGTACTTTTCTTCCTGGTGTCCCAAGATTAAGCCCTTGTGTGATTTCCCAGGAGAGTGTCTATTTCTCTAGCTGGCCTCACTATCTTTCAGCTCCTGTTGGTTGTGCTTCAAGACCTCATCTGTTCCCAGAAGGTGTCTGATCTTGCTATAGGGCTGAAGCAGTAAGAAAATAATCTCTGGAATTGATTCCAGTGGGCTAAAATCTGAAATTAAAAAAAGTGGAATTTTTGTGGTAGGGTGTTTCGCTGGGAAAGAAATAGAAGTGCATTTTCTGGAAAACAGTCCATACTTACCTGTTATGTAAATTTGATTGAATAATCTTTGCAATACACAGGACTGGTAGTGATCCTGTGACATAAAGTGTGGTCAACATGATAAGGCATTGAACTTCGTATGAGAATAGAAGTTGTGCTCTGGCATAAAGTTTATTTAAAAAAAAAAAAAAGCATTAGAAAAACAGCAACAAAAAGACAACTTGAGGCTGTTAAAATTGTGTACATGATAACTCATCATGTACACAACAGATGCCCAACAGATAAGCCAGCAGGGAGTGGTGCCTTTGTTGCCGTGCACAAGCATTATCACCTTTTGCAGTGGTCAGCTCCTCCAAGCTGTACCCCAGAACAAGACTGCTTGTCCTGCTTCTGCTTATCTTTACAATCATAAGCAGAAGTACTGTGGCACGGTGACACTCATCACTTACCTCCCTAGATAATTCACAGTTGTCAGTTAGAGTCTTATCATTAAAAAGGCCTTACGAAGCGAGCTTTGAGCCCCAAAAAACAATTGTTGTCTTCCACAACATGTATACATGGCTGAACAATGTCACTCTCTTGGAACACACAGCTCCTTCCCTAGCACACAATGTGAACAACCAGCAGTCTCCTTTCCAGCTGTGCAGGGGTTTATTTTAAACTTTGGCCTAAACTAAAAGGAAGAAGAAGAGGAAGAAGAGCCCCGAGCAGCTTCTGTGGTGATACTGAATGGCTGGGCTGTGTCCTTCCTGCAGGCCTTCTTATTTTGCACCTGATTAACTAGTGACTCAGGGTTGGAGCCATGCTCCTGGTGACTCAGTGCTCTTGTTGACTGCCTGACAAGCTCTACAAGCAAGAGTGTGGTTTACTTGTGAGTCCCAATTTGCACTGGTGTGGTGGCGAAGAAACTCTGAAATTGCGTAGTAATATTTTTCATTCCTGCTTTACTTTTACTTCTCCTTAGCAAAATAATAACAAAATATAAATTGTAATTCATAGCTAATTGTGGTGTGTATCTAATTGTTGTGGTTTAACCCTAGCAGGCACGCAATACCACACAGCTGAGAGGTGGAACAGGGGAGAGAATCAAAGAAGTATTAGAGCTCAAGGGTTGAGATAAAGACAATTTACTATGTAAAGTCAAGTGCATGTGCTCAAGGAAAGCGAAACAAGGAATTTAATCACTACCTCCCATCAGCAGAAGGATGTTCAGCCAATCCAGGAAAGCAGGGCTCATCATGTATGACAGTTAAACAGTTTCTTTGTTAACAAAAGCCAACACTCTGAATATCTCTCCCTTCCTCACTCTTCACTCAGCTTTTATTACTCAGCATGATGCTAAATGGTATGGGATGTGCTTTGGTCTGTTTAGGTCAGCTGTTCTGCTTCTGTCTCCTCTGCTTCTTGAGCACTTGTAGCTTCTCATTGGCAGGCAGAACAGGAAGCAGAAAAGTCCATGACTGTGCAAGCACCGTTTTGCAACAACTATAACATCAGTGTGCTATTACAACTATTTTCAGAAATAAACTAAAACACAGCATCATATATGTCTCTACAAAGATTAACTCTATTCCAGCCAAAATTATGACACTAGTATACATCATATATATGTCTATAATAGTAATATTTGTCCATTTATATATAATTCGTATGTAATTAACATAGACTTACTAATATATAATTCATTAATTTATTGGTTTATCTGTAGTTATCTAATCTTATTGTTAATTGTAATCCAAGACATTGCAACATACAGACAGCAAATGCACTGAAAATGCATGGTAAAAATGAGGGCTGAAAAATGTGCTGCCTAGATTGTAATACCAGCTGAATAACTGGAGGAGTGCAAACTCACTTCAGACACTGGACATTTTGATCTGTAGGACAGATACCTTGGTCCTATTTTCATCTTTATCACTTCCTTCAATATTAGTGTGCAGAAATTTATTTTTAAAAGTGAATCTGCTTCTACAGTGATAGGCTAGACACCTGTTTGTAAGACACAGAATAAAAAACCTATTTTTTTTGCTAGTCAAGCTCTATTTTAGCAATGTGTTAACACCACAATGTAACCATTTTGCTTTCCTTTCTTCTAAATGGAACTATTGACGATCTGTCTGCGTGTGCTTTCAATAGAAAAACACAGTGATGACCAGAGTTGTAAATAACTGCTGTAAAATGCAAAATGGTCAATTTGTGTAGTAAAACCATCTGGGTTATCACTTAATTCACTCCTACTCTTGCCTCCTGGGATGAAAATTATTCTGTTATTATGGTAGTCTTCATTTCAGTGCATTCAGATTCAACCTGCTTAATCAATGCTTTTGTGTTATAAAAGAAGAACTTCAGACATTCTGTCTGCACATGTCTCTTATCCATGAAGTGTATATTAATGGAGGAGACTGTTAGAAGTTATCAGCATATGGAATCAAATGAGATGTCAGAAAAAGCCAAATTTGACAATAATCAAAATAATGATGGTGATTCTGAAATAAATTTGTAATGAACAAAAAAAGAATAATATTTAAGAATAATATAAAATTAGAAAAGAGGGTGTGTGGGCATACTGAGGCAAACTCAGAGATTTCAGAATCTAGTTGAGTTAAACGCTAACGTACTTCTTTCTTAATGAGTGAGAGCTACAGAGATAAATGATTTGAATTGCGTAGAGCACAGAAATCTGCAATCCAGAGCATCTGAGAGGTACCTGGACTTAATCAGCCTGAATTTCTACATGAAAAGAGGACCAAATCACCAATAAGCTTACGACTTACGATAAGGAACATTCAAAAGTTTCCCAACAAATGTTTTCATGTGGTTAACTTGATAGACACCATAGATACAAGGCAGAATTCTGCAATATTGAGTCATCCTAATTGTTGCTTTGCATATTCAAAAGCTGTGCACAGAAGAGTTTGTGTCCATAACACTTAAACACAAAAACTTGAGTATGAGAATGTTGCAAAACAGCAGCTTATCACTCTGAGCATTCTTCATCCATTCCTTCTTTCCTTCCTTCTTCTCTTCTGATTCTATCATTTTATGTCTAGACACTGGGATTCCATGACAAGATAGTTCTGTTGAGAAGACTACGACTTTGAGGTTATTATTCCCTTTAAAAAAGCACCACTTTCAACATATAACTTTACTTTCAAAGTCTTCATTTTATGCTCTGTTACATTCTCCTGTTTTCACAATGTTATTTTCACAAGAGAAGAGAGAAAATTAGGAAGATGAGTAGTATCTTGGAACATAAAAATATGTGAGATGTGAAAAACAAAAACAAGCTCTTCACTAACCATAGGTAAAAAAAAAAAAACATTTTAGGCCTAACACAGAATGATAATGTCTCTTCAAAGCAAGGATTTTATATTTAAATCAAAGAAAATGGAAGAAAAGCCTGCTGATTTATAACAGTAAACATCACAAAGAGAGATTTTCTGATATGTCACTTCTTCCTTCCTTTGTTTAATAGGATAGATAATGGCTTTGTTTGCAATATCAGAAAAAGACTGGGAGACGGGGGAGAAAGGATGAAAGACTAATAACTCAATGAAACCTCATGCCTCAAGATATCTACTATGTCACTTAAATGCAGCACAGGTTTTTGGGGCTTAGTTTTGTTTTATTTCAGTCTACATTTGTTTAATGGCACAAAACAATACCCTGAATGTATTACACTGTTGGCCTCATACATTCAGTAGAACAAGTCAAAATACAGAGCATTAGTAAAACACCTACAGTCCTGAGTGAACCCTTCTCAGACTTTCTCTCCCACGATTAAGTGTAGGAAAAGATGTGGAAGAGTGTAGTTAGTTTCAAGCTGGCCTTTTCTTTGTTGTGTTCTTAGAGTACCTAGAAGCCTATTAAGATTTTCATGCAAGTTACCATAGTCTTGGGGTTTCCTTATGATTAGGGGCAAGACTACCCAGAATTAATAGAAGACTGATTAAGCTCTACTTCTTTCCCAATGGTAAACATATTGACTTCATGGATCAGTATAGAAACATCCTTGCAGCTTTTGGGTTAGAACTAGCTTTTCCCATGTCAGCATGAAACATAAGCAGAGCAATCTTATGATTTTCTCTGGAAGGCTGGGACAATGAACAAAAAACAGAGAGGAAAGGTGAAAGAACAGAATCATAGAGTCATGGACTTCTAGCATGGTTTGAGTTGGAAGGGACCTTTAAAAGTCATTTAGTCCATCTCCCCTGCAATGAATAAGGACATCCACAGCTAGATCAGGTTGCTCAGACCCCTATCCAGCCTGACCTTGAATATCTCCAAGGGTGGGATATACACCACCTTTCTGGGTGACCTGTTCCAATACTTTACTACCCTTATCATAAAAAACTTCTTCCTTATATCCAACCTAAATCTCCCCTTTTTTAGTCTGAATCCATTTTCCCTTGTCCTCTCACAACAGACTCTGATAAAGAATCTGACTCCTTCCTTCTTATAGCCCCCCTTTAGATACTGAAAGATGGCTCTCAGGTGTCCTGGAGCCTCTCTTCTCAAGGTTGAACAGCCCAAGCTCTCTCAGACTGTCCTCACAGGAGAGGTGTACCATCCCATGGACCATTTTTGTGGCCCACCTCTGGATGTGCTCCAACAGGTCCCCATCTGTCCTGTAGTGAGGACTTCACATCTGGATGCAGTACTCTAGGTGAGTTTGCACCAGTGCAGAGTAGAGGGACAGGACCATGTCCCTCGGCCTGCTGACCATGCTTTTGATGCAGCTCAGGATACTGTTGGCTTTCTGGGCTGTGAGGGACATTGCTAGCTCATGTCCAGCTTAGCACCAACCATGACCCCCCATGTCCTTTTCAGCACGGCCATGCTCCATCTTCACACAATACCTCAGTTTGTATTGAAGTGAGGACTGCCATAAACCAGGTGCAAGACCTTGTACTTAGATTTTTTTGATCCTCATGAGATTCAGCTGGGCCCACTGCTCAAGCCTGTCTAGCATTCTCTGGCATCTCATCCATTGGGCATATGAACTGCACCACACAGTTTGGTGTCATCTGCAGACTTGCTGAGTGTGTGCTTCAACTCACTGTCAATGTCTCTGATGAAGATAGTAAAGAGATGTTAAAGAGAAGTCAAAGGGTGAACAGAAATAGAAGGAGGACAAGACTACTTTAAGTGAGATGTTTTGCATTCATCGTGCTAAATACAGAACTAGCAGTGCTTCATTTTACAGACTGTAGTTTGGTAAATGACCTAAGTTGTGTTCTTAACACATTCTCAGTTTTTAAACAGAATTAATCTAAGAAATGTAGCAAATTGACTAGTAATTATGAGTGGAAAATGACACATTGCTGATATTGCAGGTAATGCTGACATAAGTCTCTTATCATACATTATTTAGTCAAAAACATGTATGTTTTCAAAAGCTCATAGGATGAGTGTACATGACATGTTCTTTAGATGGTTATTTACGGTGTTTTTGCCGTAAGTAAGAAACTTCATGGATAAGAAAGCACTTAAGATATCTGCAGTATAGTCCAGCCAGTTTTGTAAATTAAATGCATGTAACCTGCCATATTTTCATTCAGAAATTTAAATTTTGTTTAAAATGAGCTGTGGGAAAGATGAGAATGAGATAGATTAACGTAGTAGACAGGTGAGGGAGTGAGTAAGAGGGAAAGTTATTTCAATATTATGCCATTCCTGCTGGGCTGGATTTGTAAAAATCCATCCATTTGTATACATCCAAATAATGTGTTTTTATTTGGTTCATTATCTTCTATTGTACTGGACAGTGCTATATAGTTGATAGCAAAGGAGTCTGTAAATAAAAAGCAAAGAGAAATTAGCATTAAAACCTTCCATGTAGGAAACAGCTTGGTTAGATTTGTTTTTCACAAAGGATACTTTGAAAAAGTAAAAAATTTTTCCCAAGTCTAGCTAAGGAAAATACCAGTTTGTGTTCTTTTATATTCTGTTTGCCAGATGGTGTGTGCTATTCAGTAATATACAGTTCCTATAGCAACTGTAACAAAATATAGTGCATATGCTATAATAGTGAAGAAATTAAAAAAGCCAACATATGCATACATATATATGTGCATACACAGGTTTTCTGATTAAAATTAAACAAAATACAATAGCAAGTAAAAGTTAGTAATGGTCTGTTTTATTCACAAAAACTTCAACTGAGATCAAAATCTACCTGAAATAAACCTTCTTTCTCTACCTGCTTGTTCAGAAAAGAACTGAGAAAAATGTTGTGTAAGGAGCTCTTTGGAAAAACAGAACTTTTTAGGCAATGCCCAGTGAGGATTTTTTTATTGAGTTTGTAGCTGTATACCAGCAATCCAGTTACAGCCTGAGTAGCATTGTCTCTGCAAAGGCGCATAACAAACTTAAGAGTGTGTTGTAATTAAGACACTATATGTCTTCAAACAAAAAAAATTCAGTATCTGCCAATGCAATAAAAATGTAACATGCACTGAAGTAGACACTGAAATGTTGACCAGAGATTCCTACATTGTGGAATAAATACAATTTATAGCACAGAAAATATACTTTATTTTCTTGCAGCTGTTATTTCAGTGTTAGTTCCCATAGACTGAACCTAAAATAATTCACTAAAACTTGCAGCAAAGAATTTAGGTGATGTCAAAACCTCTGGAAATAATTGTTGTGAAAAAATGAAATACCTCGATATGACATAGCTCAGCTGTATTAGTCACAGCATATTTAGCTTATTTTCTGACTTTACATGTGATGAAAAGGTAAATGTTCCCATCTACTTTTACAACTGCAAAGATTTTTCTGCAATTTTGTTTCTTTTTTTCTTCTTTTTTTCTTCCTTTTATTTATTCATTTATTTTTACTATCCAAAATTGAAACATCTGCCAATGAGACTGAAAGAAAAATCAAATATTATTTTAAGACCACTATATTCACAGTGCTACTGCTTCCATGTTCTACTTTCATTCACTTAAAATCTGTTACTACCTCTACCTTTTCAATAGATAAGAAATATATAGGTTATATTAAAATGTTTGTTTCTGAGAAATTCTTGCTTTTTCAGTATTTAATAAACATTCATTGCATACATGGTGGCTTTTAGAAGTACTCCAATTTCAGCCCCCAGAAAACATTTGATGCTGGCTATGGTAATAAGATCAGCTGAATATTTTTCAGCAGATTAATTGGTTGTTAAAAAGTCAAAAAAGGATTCTCAGCCCTTAGCCTCATACTTAACAATGCATTCCAATTAGTTTGAAGGCTTAAGCTGCAGGCATATCATGTGCCTTGTGACATATGCTGTACCTATGTCCTCCCATGAACAGATACTGTAATTCTTTCTGGCTTTTAAATTAACCATAAATAGGAATAGGAATAGGCATCCACCTCTTTCCTGCTGTGTATCTGGACACATGTTGTTGTCTCAAAGTGGGAGGAATGTCTGTTTGATTCAGCCAGGGCATGATACATTTGCTGCCGTGGGAGAAGCATACCAAATTATGGAGGCTCTGAGAAAGTGAAGCAGACTTTTGTCTCCTTGTGGCTTTGTTGTGAAGGCTAAATTTTTAAAAAAGTTGAAATATATTATAAAAAACTATTTGGGTTCAGGTGAACATCTCCAGTATGCAAAAAACCCCTAAATCTAGATTTGCATACACAGATGGGTATTTTTGTACAAATATTGATAACGTCATGCCTGAGTGTCCAATCTTCTTATTCAAACAGTGGTTCGCAGAATGCTAAATACAATGTGTACACAGTCCTAGGATGGAATTTTAAGACATTGACAATTTGGCCCCTTAATGTATTTGGTTTTTAAGTATATTATTCATTCTCCTGAGAAGATTTTTAAAAATTATTTTTATAACAGAAATAGGTATACTTCTGTGAAGTTTAATGTTATCATTTGAGACCAAAAGATCATCTGATGCTGGAGATTTATTTCATTTTTTCTTTCTTATTTTTCTACTTAAATAATTTGTTTGTAAAGGACTTTTTCTTTTCTGCTCTTAAAAGAAAACATTTAAGCAATTTAGAGATGGGTTTTTAAAAGCTTTTTTGTATAGAACTGTCTTTATATGTGTTATGCGCATACATAATATATACAATGTTATTTATATATAAAAAAAAAAAAGATGTGAAATTTACCTATGTTGTATTGTTCACTTCATTATTTTACTAATATCAAAGTGTGAACAGGAAACCAGCCCAATACACTGACTATCTTCACTTCGTAAGTTGGTGTTGTTAGGTATCTGTTCTGTGCCTGCTTTGCTTTACATCTTCTACAGCAGACTGGAGAATAGGTGATGGTTTTTTTTTTATTCCTCTCAATTAGTTAAACACTAATAGTCCTTGGCAATCTGTCCAGGAAAGAATTCCCTGCTGTGGGAATTTCTGGGAAACATTCCTTGCCTGATGCTACTAGGATGGTCTAACTGTAAATAAGAAAGCACAGAGCAGATATGCGTAAGCTTGGACGATCAGCTGAAACACTAAAAACCAGAACTACTTTCTCTTAGAAGGCTCCAGCTGAAATGAAGCAATCTACTATTAACTTCGTATTGATTAACTTTTCTTGGTCTTCGCAGTTTATTGCCCTTTTCTGAGCAAGACGCTTCTGAAAATTACTGTGCAGGAAGGAAAGATCAAATAGTTTCCAACATTTTTAAGAAACTCTAGATATCATTTGAATAAATGCTGCAATAATTTTTAAAATATATTCATAATGAGAAAAAGTAATCCTAGCCATGAATTTACAAGAGATTTTAGTAGACATTCACTACCAGATATAAGGACTGTTTAAAAGAGAGTTGCATTGAAACTGCAGTTTAATAAGAAACTTAGCTGATTCAGGCAGCACTTTTCTTGATCTTTAAGGGTAGGCTACTAGTAACTTTTTGTCCCCTGTGTAGTGTTTTTGCTACCACTGAACAGAGGAAATCATCTGAGAGAAGCTGAATGGTTTTGAAAGGTTAAATCCCCTTAGGCACAAAGATGATGTTGGGGGACTCCTTTAATTGCTATAAAACACTTGAAATGTAACTTGCAGCCTGCCTTCACTTGGGAAGCCAGTCAGGCAGGGGACTAAGGAACTAGAATTGTAGCTCAGAAGAACCATCTCTTCACTGCTCTAGATTTTGCACTGAGTGGAGTTCAGGTGACTTGACACTCTGTCTTTTGAAAGTAAGCTGAATATCTTGTTAAAATCTTCTGTTATCTGTTTACCAAAGCTTTCTGCAGGGGATCTCAATAAATAACGTGGTACCCTCAGGACACTCCAGATCCTTTCAGACTGAAGGTACTGATGATTTCTCCCTGTGGCACCCGCTGCAGAAGCAGATTTTGTAGACAGCTGCATTGCCCAATGGTGTCAGAATTCTTGAGAAGGAAGGGAGAGGAATATCTGCAGAGGATTAGGAAATCGCAGTAAATATTCTATCTGTGTCCTGTGAGAAGGGAGAAAAAATTCAGGCTTCTCATCAATTTTACTAACACAGCCATTCTTGCAAGAGAGGTGTATTATCCTGTTAATATGCTTTTAGAAGGATGCTATTTTTTTAATCTACAGATACAGCAATTTGTATTAAGATGAATGAGCCATCCTGATTATGTGAATATAAGAATATTGTGTGAACTGATGATTTTCTTGATGACCCATGACTTTTCCTGTTGGTCTGACATCCTGTTTGCCTGTCTAGAGGGAGAGGTTTTTCTTGTTTGACTAGGGGTGCTGCTGAGTTACTTCTGCACTTAGTTATCACGACATTTTTTCCCTTTTCAGTAAACTTGTTAATCTCCAGGACTTCTGAGGTACTTCTTATCTATATCAGTAAGAGGAGCTATTTCTAGAGACTTGATTCTGTGAGAAAATTGTTGCTATCAGTCTTTGTGGTGTGAGATTGTTTCATTTAGTGTATGAATACTTCTGACACTGTAAAATCTGAGGACTTCAAATAGTCTAATATCTGCTGTTAAAATGTACCATTTACACATGAAAAGATTGCATGCCTGTTTATAAATTCACTATGTGCACTGAGAAAAGGAAGAATACAGAAAACAAAACAACAAATTGAAACATCATACTTCTAAGAAAAAGTAAAAACTCTAAGAATTTTTAAGAATTTCTTAGGTTATTTTTGTAACTGCAAGGGTTTAACTTTGGATTCTCTCTCCTTAGTTAGTTTAAGTGGCTGATGAATTATCATATACCCTTAGTGTGCTGAACAAAACTGTAGAAAACATTTTTGGCTTAAAAAAACTCAATGAAGTGTTCAAGTATGTTGAATCCTGCTTAGTGTGAATTTTGATATTCAACCCATTATGTTTCTGCTGAAAAGGATTAGATGAGTGTAAGGGAAGGCTTTAGCTACTTGCTACACACAATGCAGTAGTTTCTGTATTTCTGCACCTCCAGAAATTACAGCTTCCTGAAAATTGTTCTGAATTATACTATATGTTGAACAGTCTCAGAGGTGAAGAAGCTTGCACAACACTTTCCTTAAGCCATAATAATGAGTCACAGCTGTAGATGTGGTCCTTGAACATTGACAAGCAATTAGATGGCTGTAGTCCAATCACCAGCAGGTCTTGATACAATTACTACAGTTGCTATTCATTTGTTCTAATGATGCAGTGATTATTTGTACTCAAAGGATGACACAGTGTAAGAATTTGCAGAACAGAATTAATCAGGCATATTTAAAATGGTTGTGGTATGGAAAATCTTACAAATTTAATACAGTTCTCCTGCCTTGTTCCAGTACTTTATTGATATTGCAGTTTCCTCTTCACTACCAACAATAAAATAGAACTTTTTATGGGACTCAAACACGAATGATTTGAGCTTCCTTTGCTCCCTGGCTTTTTTTTGTAACATCATTTAACTGTTCACAGTCACAGTTGTTCATGGTCACATCAGACAAGATGATCTGTCATAAACAGGTCACTCAATACTAATGATTGAGACAGGTATTACTCCATCACACAGATGCTTTTTTTTTTTTTTAAATGCTTACACCTTTCTCAGCGCCTCACATTTGAAGAGTTTCTTCCTGTAGAATTGTCTTAGCAACCTTCACGCTTCAGTCTTCTCCAGCTCATAGTCAATCAGTGAAAAACACATTTGATTTTTCTGATAGAGAAAGATTTCTCATTAATCTTCTTTATTACTTAATTACAGCATAATTATAGATGTAGTCCAAAAGTGGCTTAAGAATTATAATTCAGATGCATTGGTGAGCTTTGCTTAAAGCTTAGGCATTGAGCTAAGCATGATCAATCTAAGGATAAATGCTCTCTCTTACTTAATTTCAATGAGACACCATAAATGTAGTATACTTAAATAAATTAGGCACTTCTTCAAAGGGAATGTGATACTTCATTTGCACAAAGTTGCACATACTGTTTCTTTGAGAAGACATTGTTGACTATCATAAAATTTTAAGACCTTCCCTCTGTGATTTCATAATACAGCCAGCAAGATCTCCTAAGTAGACTAAGCAGACTGTCTTTGAACACTTTGAAAGAAACAGCAACTCAGAACTAGTCTTGTTAAGTTTTTCTTCATCAACCAATGATCTTGTTCAGGGAAGTCTCAGGTTACTAGTTCTCATTTTTTCTAGGCTGCTGATATTTCCATACCTCTCCTTTTATATCTTATCCCTTATTATTCTGAGAGTTTGGAAAAGATAAATATATAAATGGCATGCAGGGGGAGAGGCAAGCAATATGTGGGGGTGACCTCTGGCAAAATGCTTTCAGTGTGCAAGATATATGTGGGAGTTCAGGATACTGATGCAATGATCTGAGCAAGAAAATAAATGGTAAAGGTTTTGAGAAAATAACAGAGGCTAAGGAGGGTGGATAAGAGTAGAAAGGAGTGTACATATAACTTGTAAGAATGGAAAAGAGGAGAATCTTAATGCAGAAGAAGGAAAAGTCATGAAACAATAGGAAGAAAATTGGAAGAAAGGAGTCTTTACATTGTACTGAAGATTTCATTAGGCATGCAGATACTGTGTTTATACTTTAAGAGGAAAGAAACTGTCAACACTGATGTGAAGCTAGTTAGTTTTCATTCACATCTCCTCCTATATTGTACATTTTTCTGTGACATCCCTTGATCTCCACTTCTGGAGGTGAAAGAATAGGTAGCTAAAAGCTATGGCTATAGCTGGCTATGGATATAAGCACAGAATTATGCCTCACTCCAATTTATAGGAGGGAGAATAGGTTCTTTTTGTACACGCATACCCGATGGCAAGATTATGACACAACGGGTCAAATGTTAGCCTGACCTATTGATCTATTACAAATCCTAGTTGCTTAGGAAGATAGGGAGGGAAGATGGGCGATAGAAAAGAGATAGGAAATAAAAGCAAGGAGTCTTTGTAGAAAGCAAGAGAGATATAGTCTCCACCAGGATTCCAGCATTGTTCGCAGTTCAGATGTTGATCTTCAATAGTGATGGGTCATCTGAGGTTGTGTTGCTCAGCTGACGACTCCTAACAGTGGCAGTACAAACATTTCTAAGTCCAAAGTGCTTGAGTCAGCTCCTTTTTGAGTGACAGCTTCTGGTTTTTGTATCTCAGCAGGAACTCCTTTGTTCCCATCTTCCATGCCTTGCCAGCAGATAAGAGGGAGCAGGGAGACACCAAATTGTATCTTGCCTTCCTAGGATACAATGATATCATCCCCCAGTCTCCTGTACCAAGATGGAGTTATTTGGTCACAGGCCAGATCTTCTGCCAGTAAACACTCCTGGTCTTTCAAATGTAAAACTGTCCACAAAATGATGCCGACTACCACACAGCGACACCCACCTCTCCCCTCCTAAATAAGTCAGAATCTTATCGCAATAAATGCCTCAGAAAGCAAGCTTTGAGCCAAAAAAAATGAAGAGTTCAGATGGATTAAAATTGAGGTTCTAAAATGCATGGAAGGGAAAGTCCCCAAGGGGAGCATAGAGGCCATTACACTTTTAAATGCATGTGTAGCAGCATACAGGTGAGAAATTTTAAGTGCTGACAAATTGAGAAACACAATGATAGCCATTTTTACGTTTCTGTTTATTGACTTTGAGGCTTTTCTTCTTTCTCTAATAGACATAGTGTTCATGGTACTGGAAAACATTCAGAATAAACAGCTTTTGTGGTTATTAAATGCCTTGGCATCTCTTCACTTTTAAAAATCATCCACAAAAGCTTTTTAAAGCCTGAATGCTCCTCTACAGTGAACATTATCCCTTAATTATTTTTTCTTGAAGCAATGAATTGAATTTGAAACAATGATGTGCCTGCTTTTTACATCATGTGTTGCTATTTTAAAATGTCTTTTTGAGAGACCCCTTATAGAACATGGAATGTTTTTATTGTTTGTGAAAAGTGGGACTTGTGAAGTATAACACTCTTGATAAGGTTACATAATGCAGGCTTGTTGTGGAAAACCTTTGACTTTAAGAAAACTGTGTAGACACTCCTATCAACTGCAGGGAAGGAAGTAAGGGGGTGAATGACAAGGCTGTGAGTAGTACAGAATAGAGCTAGGCTTTTGTATTCTTGCAGGCCAGCTTTTTGTGCATGGCATTAGATAGGGCTTTTACTTGTCTAATTAATCAAAGGAGGGCTGTGGTAATGTCTGATCTGTCGGACTTGTCCATCCGTAGAAGTGGTTACAAAATGCATAGACGATACAACACGTTGTATGAGCTGAATGAAACATGGAATCATACAAGGAATAAACATAGGAGTTGCAACAGCACACAGTAGATAAAATAGGATACGTTTCGCCCATGGGCCACCTGGGAGCCAGGAAAAGAGATTGAAGTCTAGGTTTTTCCAGGTGTGGACAAGAACATGCACTATTTTCCATATAACCTGGGCAATTTGTTTAACTACTTTACCATTATCATTCAATTTTTTGACAACAGAGTCATTCAATTTACCACAGACTCCCAATTCCTGAAGTAACAACATATCAAGCACTAACTGGTTTTGCAATGCCATTTTCAGTACTTGTGGTTCTTGCGAGTTTAAATTCTCAAAAGCATATCTAGTCCAATTCAACAATACATGGACTTGCCAGGTAATATTTTCAAAGGTGAATTTATGTTTTGCCAGGATCATAGATGGAGCAAGTGTGTTTTATAGATTCTCTGTCCTGTGGTTGGCAAAGCTGA
>NW_018364408.1:185963-189117 GCF_002078875.1 Numida meleagris | reverse complement strand
TAGTTTGGCAAGTTCAAGTATTATTATAGTCTATAGACCTTTCACACGATAGCGTACCCCACAATATAAAACATAAGAGGGGTAATCTCAGAAACATACACATCTCTTATCAAAACTTAGACATTTTCCAACAACCATGTTTTGGATGGAACTCCTGGACTGGTGTTACAATAAACAACTCTCTGTCACTGAAAGGCATTAGTAACATCATATTGCAAAGGGCGTTATGATGAGTTTCTCTTGTGACCACATCTAACAGATATTAGATGGGTCCCTTGGTTCATTTCCCAGTTTGTTACTTGGTTGGAAACACCATCGAGGAGTTACATGCAAATCATAATCAGTTTGATAAAAAAGGGGTGAAAGAAGGGGTCAAAAAGAATGGTATCACTGTGCAGGGAGTGTCAGTAAGCCAGGATGACCTGCGAAAATTCAGAATCCAAGTGTGAAGTTTAACAGATCTAAGGATTGATATCAATCACCCACAACAACACAAAACATAATACTACTGCAACCAAAATACATAATGTAATCAAGAGATATATTCAGCATTCTAGCATGGTCAAATCTTCAATTTTTCTGTCACAAAACTCAAATGATTCGAGTCAACAGTTGGGCTTTCTGTGTTCAATCATGGTCCCACGGGGATCTTCTGTAAAATAAAACAAGACACAGACTTGCCCCTTTTGGGCTTTGTTAATATGGTTAAAAATGAGGGAACAATTCAGCAAGTGTTAATTTTTATTCCTTTTCCTGGGTGTCCTTAGCCTTCCAAACATATTTATTAAGGGATTCCATTACGGTTAAGGGAACTGGCCCCACGTTAGCTAAGTCATCCAGCACGGGCTGGCCAGGGAGATAAGAGGGTTTCCCTAGCTTATCTGTTATCTGGATCGTGACTCACAGGGGTAATGGGCAAGAGTGATGGGGCCTTAGGACAGAAGGCGTTAAATAGAGGATTGTTTCCCTTTGTTGTGAGCTTTCTAATGCATCCACCCTTCGCCCCCCTCTGCTCACTTGAGAGGGGCGAAGGCATCAGTTTTCCAGTGGCTTGGGTAGCCGTTCGGGTTCCTCGGGAGAGGCACTAGGACCCAAGACTTTGTTTTTCTCAAGCTTCCTGAGCTTTTGTTCCGGCCACCAGTTAACTAATTTTTCTAACCTGTCTGTGGGTAATCCATCCATCAGTTTTTGCAGAATGCCCTTCTGCCGGCCCAGCATCCAGAGACAATTACGTTTATGATCTATATTTCGCCCACTTGGTTTCACTGAGAACAAGACCCTTTTAGTTCCAATGAGTCTTGGGCTAGGTGGCCCGGGGGCAAGCCTGGTCGCTGCAAGCCTCACACCCCTTGGCTCGAATTTAGTGGTGGAAGAAACCACTGGCCCATATTTTCTCCCATAGTTAATTAACTCTTGAGCAACCTCCCCCCACGTCCACACTTTGTATCCTGACTGCAGATGGTTAGAGGTTACAGTTCTTTCTAATGCTGCCCGGGATCTTTCTCCCTGAGACAGAGCCTGTATTTTTCCTTGAAGTTGTATACCTATAGGTTTTAACGATTCTGGAAGTCCCCTAATTAAAGGGGTCATCCTCTCAGGATCAACCGGCATCAACATAGGTGATTCATGGTGTGGCTGCAATTTTCTATCATACATCATTTGGAGACAAGCAGCCTTTTGAACACTTTCTACTAATTGATAAGCGGTCCCGGTAATGGCAAGAGGGTCTCCTTTTTCTAGAGGGTTAAGTCCACCTGCCCAATAGGCGGCCCTCTGCGTTAAGGACCAGGGAGCATGATTGTTGCCAGTAGTTAAGAATACTCCCGGTTCCCAATATCCTTCCGCTTCCTTTTCTGTTAACAGTATTTGGTCTCTATCAGAGAGACTAACCCTCAATACATACTCTGTCTCTGATTCCTTTGGAGAGCGGCCAAAATCTCTTTTCAGTTTTGCTAATTCAGTTGCTGAGGAGGGAATTTCTTTAACATTCATTTGAGGGTCTAGATCCTCACTGTTATCAAATGTATATTCAGTTTTTATCAAAGGACACAACTGGACTGGCAAGGTCTCTAACTTGTCTAGCCTTGCCTTCATTTCTCTCAGTCCTTCTAGAGGATAGATTTTTTCTTGAGGCAAACTATGGACGACGATGTCACAATTATCCTTACACCTTAACTGTTCCTTCAGAGCCTCTAGTAAGAGAGCTGCATCATGTTTTTCATTTTCTAATTGCCTTTTGAGTTCCTCTGTTTGTTTCTGCAGAGTCTTGACCAATTCCTGCAGCGACTCTATAGTTTGCGCTTCTGCCTTAAGCTGTTGGTCTCGGAACTCTGTGGCTGCAACCAGAGCAGAACCCAATAATGCACAAATAAACGATTTTCCCTTTCCGGCTCGGGTACGAGCCTCATTTTGTAGGACACTAATACGGTCCGAAACACTCTGCAAGTTATACCAGTTCTGTCGTGCCCAGTCCACCCCTGATAACGAGGGCCGAGCACCATGCTTTTCTAAGAGGTCAAATAAAACATCTTCGCTTTTCATAGTGTCTATACTGTCACTCATTTCCCAGTATGCAGAAAGATCTACACGGAGGGTGGGGGTACACATATTCAAAAACTCAAGTAACTTTACCTCCCCAGGGAGGCGCACACTTATCAAACAAATGCAAATGCTTAAATCTCTCCTCCTTTTAGACAAAGAGGCTCAATCAACACCTTTTAAGTTTCAATATGCGGAGTGATCTTCTTGGAGAGGCACACACGTTTGAGTCAAACAATATCACTCCTAACTTCCCCAAGAGGTACACACATAAAATGGTTCAAACAACAAAAGTTTTAGAATGTGGAGTGGTCTTCTTGGAGAGGTACACACGTTTAAGTATATATATATATCACTCCGTTCAACTCCAAGAGGCGCACACAGAAAAACGTTACTTAAGTTTCAGTATATGGAGTGATCTTTCTGGAGAGGTGCTCACATCTAGGTTATCAAAAATATCACTCCATGCAGCTCCAGAAGGTGCACACATCAACTATATCTGGAAGGGCAACATTCTCACTGTCGGGTATCCTGCTGACTACGCCATAAAAAATGTCTCGCTCCAATTTACAGGAGTGAGAAGGGGTTCTTTTAATATATGTATACCCGACGGCGA
>NW_018364408.1:78597-184612 GCF_002078875.1 Numida meleagris | reverse complement strand
ACACCCACCATTTGCCTCCTTGGTAAGTAAGTTAGAGTCTTATCACAAAACATACCTCAGAAAGCAAGCTTTGAGCCAAAAGAAAAGAAGGGTTCAGACAGGTAATATTTTGATAAAATGCCTATGGATATATACATTTGTCTTAACTATTAAAAATGAGATGCATTTGGGAACTGAATACTTAGGGGAGGAAAGCTGATTTTTTAAAGCATATATTTGAAACATAAGGACAGAAAAAGAAGTTTTAATGTCATGTTTGAATGTTATTTGGAAACTGAAGGAGTGTAAATACCAATCCTAATATCAGAGTACACAAGGTAGCCTTAAACTCACAGTCTTCTAATAATTGCAATCTGCTACGCCCCCTGTGTAACAGACATAATTATGTTAACAGCTTTCCTACTCAGGCACCATATATTTCCATTATGAAGCCAGCCTCATTTAATTAGCATCATGTAGTAAATTAGCAGTTATAAGGATGTTTGGGTACAAGGGGATATCCATTTTCCCACTATCTACTTAATCCTCAGTTGGTGTTGAGATTAACGCTCACTCAATTTACATACACAAAAAACATGCTGACACTCTACCCAGATTTTGTGATTCAGTAATTTTATGGAACTGGAACAAATGTTCCACCACGAATACCTAATTGTAGAAAGAATCCCTAGATTTCCATTGTGGTATCTTTCTGAGAAAATGCAGAGAGGTTACATGTCTACAGTGTAAAAATAAATGGAAAAGAGTAAAATCTTTTAAAGGTAAGTTTTCAGATGTTCTGAGCTTTTTAGTAAGGATATATTTTTGTATGACTCTGTAATGCAAAATCAGTTTACATTATTTCTTAACTCCATTGTTTACTGATAGCATGAATTATAATGAGACAAAAATCCTTTTTTGTGTTAACATCTTCTACTCCAGACCACTAGACAGTTGTTGTTGTTCTTAGGAAAGTAGTTAAGAATATTATTTCAGTGCTTTCCTTTAAACTACTTTAATAATCTTCATGGTACAGAGAGAGATGTTGAAATAACACAATAGCTGTCTGAAGTAAGAGGAGTTCTCCACTCCCACCATCTATGCAGAGGTGATGTGACAGTTCTCATATAGCCTAAATAGATGTATAGGTTAGACTTCCTCAGAGGAATGAATGGCAAAAATTTTAAAAATCTTCATTCCGCTTTCTGGCTGGTAATTTGTCTCACTAAAGCCAATACAAATGTTATTATTAACTGTAGAAGGACTTTTTTATAGGTCTAAATGATTGAAAATTATGATAACCTAAATCATCTGAATAGCTTTTTAGCAACTACAGTACTCAGATAATTAGAAATTAATGAAAAAAGGAATGAATGAATATATAAGGGATGTATTCAATTCACAGAATTTTGAAAAAAGAACTGAAAAAGTAGAGAAGAAGTTTTCATCATGCTTAGAGTAATTGCTCATGCACCCCATTCTGCTTTATGTGTTTGTGTATAAAAATACTGAAACAGCCATAGAATCATAGAATGGCTTGGGATGAAAGGGACCTTGAAGATCATCTAGTTCAAATTCCTCTCTGATAGATATAATTTTGTTATCTTTTTCTAATTTTTAAGTATTCAAGACTCTAACGTAGTGAATCTTCTAAGTGGTGAAGAAGTTGTACTAATTACAAGGTTAGAAATTTGTGACGTACAAATTAGAGGTTAAATGGGAAATTTAACAGGAAACAACAAATATTTTTATATGTCAACAGATATTTTTATACCTGTTTATGCTAAGACATAGAGAGAATCTGACCTTTTATATACTCTTTTTAGAATGTTTTCTTGAACAACAATATAGTATATTTTTCTTACTGATATGGATGGAAACTTTCATAAATGATGCAATCCAGTTAGCTTTGAGATTTAAAAATGTGTAAAGAATGAGACATTTTATGAAAGAGGGATTGCCTGTGGAAAATTTCTCAAGCTAGAGTCACCTTACTATGTGTTGAGACAGCCAGTATATGTAGATTAATCTAGAGGTATGGAATACTTGTACTAGATAGATTGATATTTTATCTTTCAACTACAGTACCTTGTGGGAATACAAGACAGAATATTCAGAGAGGAATGCTGAGAACAAAGGATGTCTCCAGGAGAGAAAAACAAAGAGTCAATTGAGCTGTGTGATTGCCCCACGATAACAGTCCTGATTGGAGGAGCTCGTGGCTAGGAATGACTCATGGCTCTGATTGGATAAGTGCCTGCATGCTCGGTTAAGGAGTGTCTGTATGGTATGTTTTGTTGACACGTGAAGGGGGGTGGGAGAGCTACAAGAGGGAACTTGGGAATCTTAAAAGGGATGTTAGAACCTGCAGTAAAAGATTTGGATTGTTCATGCTTCTGAGTCTGTGCCTTCAGACGCTGCAGTACCTGGTCAACAGGATTATGTAAACTGTATTCTACCTTGGAGTATATTGTATTGTATTGTATTGTAATGCCTGATTCATATACCTTACAAATTAAACACTTTTACTGCACATTTTAATATTTGACTACAAATCATAAGTTATTTAATCACATCTTAAATATGAAATCTCATGTACAGTAGTTTAAATAATTATGTAAGTAGGACACGTAATTAAATTTTGTTGATATCTACTGTCCATGAAATTCCATTCCTAATACTAAAACTCTTAAAAAAGGTGATCTTCTGCAGATGCCATTATGAATATTTTAAAGAAATTAAAGTAAAATGAAGAATATCTCTGGCAATATATACAGGTTAAACAAAACAGGTTAAGTCATGACATCAGTAAACAATCCTTTTCATTTCAGTTGAACTGTTTACATATGTAAGTGAAATATTTATGCCAAATATTCACTGGATTTATATTTACTAGATTTACCGATAATGCTTCATCAGCTTTCAGAATTTTTATGTTTCATAACCACAGTCACCTCATTTTTAGGTATTCCTAACATTCCTGACTTACAGGGAAAACAAATGGTCGTATCAGAGGTATGTGCAGTATTCATGCCGAAGAATTCTTTTTATGAGCAGACAGTAATATAAACTTTAAGGTTCATAAGATATTTCTTGTTTCAAATTAATAAGCTATTTATAGTAATAAATATGTAGATAAATAGAAACAAAATAAAAACAGCAAAATGACACAGAATTTTGTTTAGTTTTTCAGGAAATAGGGTGTGCAATAATAAAAAGTCATATAAAGTCTCATATGGCTCATCCCATAAAATTTGTTTTGTAGTTCCAGAAGGATAAACAGACAAGAAAAGAGAAGCCGCTTTAAGGACTTGTCAAGAATTGTTTTTATTCAGCAAGGAAAGAAAGCCCACAGTAATAGATGACCCTCAGACCATTTATTTAAAGCTTTAAGGTTGGGTAACGAAAAGAAAGCTCAGAAGTAATATTAAATGAAGACGTGCAGGAACATTAAAAGCACTGCTAAGTATCGGCTCCACAAAGCTTCGTTAGAATAGTTCTCAGCAAATATATCATCTGTCACTTGCTTTGAAAGTTTTAATAAATGGTCACATTGATAAAAGCAATTATACCATCAAATTTGCTCTGTTGGATAAGAGCACCAAAATTACGAAGGATAGTGAGTCTTTAGTCATGAGAGAGATACTGTTACAGGAAATCGTAGATCATTGGGAATCCTTTCATCTTTAAGCAATATTCTGTTCAATGGAGGAGTTCAGGTCACAGCAGCCTAACAGTGCTAGGGTATTCTTAGGGAACATCTACTTTTTGCTCCTTTTAGTAACAGTACTGCGTAGGTAAAAGGATCAGGCACCAGCCTAACTAGAGAAGCACAGATACAGAAGTGGCCATTAGCAAAATGGAGCAATATTTAACTGAGCATTTAATACATCCATGAAAATATCCTCCTTTGTAATGTTTCTCTTCTATTTAAGACCTCTGAGGCAATTAGATAACAGGGTGTTACAGATGAGTAACAGAGTTTAGTAAGAGCAATTGCATATGAGATGAGTGAAGGGAATAAGCGAAGACGTGTATTCCTTATGATGTGATATCCTATTAAGGGCATGCACAGAGCAGCTGTGTTGAATTCAAACTCATTTAAAGAGCTTTGACTAAACAAGGGAATATGCTCCCTGAAGGAAGTGTCGCCTCTTTAGAAGTGTGTGCCTAGGAGATACAAATAAAACAAGCATTTTTTCTTTTTTTTCTTCCTTCTCTCTTCCTTTCTTCCACTTTTCTCTCTCATGTTCTCTAAACCTTTTTCTTTCTCTCTTTCTTTCTCTCTTCCTTTGTTTTCTTCCTTTTTTGATTTTATGATGTTGATTTCTGATAGATTTCTTAGGAAGCCTGCTTTCCTGAGCAGAAGGTACACTGAAGTTGTGAACAGCATAGCCAGACAATTGCTCAAGGATGTAGATCTGATTGTAGGAGATGTTTCTAGTTTACATGTGCAATTTTAAAATTCTTTTAAATCTACATTTTTTTTTTCTGTAGAACAAGGTTTCTCTGAGATATTTACGATCTGTGTTAATTGATTTGGCTCTGTACAGCATATTAATTTTACTGGAGCTATGTAAGGAAAACTCCTCCCATCTCTGCTCATAAGAGTTTTTTTTCAACTGGCGGGGTACCCTACTGCTTCCTTCTTTCTGGAGGTAAAAATTGTGCCAAGAGATTAGCATGTGTCTTCCACACCTTCAGATGAAATTTCAGTGAAATGTCAGTGGTATATAAAATGCATGGCAGTACTTTCATACTGGTGTTAATATTTTTTGCTCTTGACCCCATATGGTAAGCCTTTACAACTCCTAATTACTGTGAGTAAAGAAGAAGTTTCATTTTAAAATGTCATTCTGAAATGAACTCTCTAACTGTATGGGCTCATTATGCTGCAGTTTCTCAAGTAGGAATTCTGTATGAGTAAAAATTATTGGCTGCTGTTAATATATTGTATAAATGCTATATTTATCTCTGACACTTCACTGCTTAACTATGTACATATGCATGAAATTGGGCTCCTAAGAGCTCATTTATTCCAGCTGTCTCTACGTGAGGCCATAAATTTGTTTGTGACTTCAAAACTGGTTGCTGTGGAAATGATCATGTCACAAAGTAAAGCTTCAGGTGGGAACAAAACATGTATTCAACAGATAATGAAAATCATTATTTTCATTAATTATTTTCTTCATAGAGTGCAGGGTATGTTTATAAAAGCTGAATGGGATGCCAGGCTCAGCGGATAAGCTCAAAATTCACTATGATCTTTGTAAACAGAAAAAAAAAAAAGAAAAAACGATGAAATTCAGTAAAGGAAAATGTGAAGTAGAAGAAAAAAGCTTATATTAGAATGCAGGAAAAAAAAAAAAAGAGGGGCAGTAGTAACAAAAATAACCTGAGAAATCTCAGTATTTAATGCTGATTTTTAAAACCAGACAAATGTGATTCTGGGGTATATTAACAACAAAGTCATATGACATGCCTGGAGGTGATTATTTTGTTCCTGGTTTTTGTTGATTAGTTTTCTGTTTGTGAAATCTTGGCTCTTGGTGATCTGTCTAGATAGAAATACTTTTTATATTAAATTTGAGAACATCAAGGCATTGGAAAGAAAATAATAGAGATTTTGAAAATGTGATGTACAAGGAAAACTAAAGGAATTGGCTTTGTTTAGTCCAAAAAAAAAAAAAAAGACATATCTTTCTCAGTATGCTGTCTCTTAGCTGTCTCAATATGCTAAATGTTGTAATGTAAACATACATCAGATTTACTGTGACAAGGATAAGAAGAATGGATTTATTTACATTACAAGACTCTTTAAGTACAAAGAAAACAAATAAAGCAAAAGAAAAAAATATCCAGTCATTGTAGTAAATTCTTGGAACAGTTTCCCTAGGAAGGCCAGATTACAGAATCCTCTACTCTAGAGGATATAGAGAACAGGTTAGGAAAACAACTGTTAGGTTATGCATTTGATTACAGCTCAGTTTCAGGCACTGTTTTAGGAGATCTGTTAAATTCCCCTCTAGTCCTGTAACTCTAAGACATAATCATTTTGATTTTTTTAGCAGATATTATATTTTTCAAATGATGTGTGGAACATGCACAGAACTTCATGCAATTTTCTCCCATGCATTTAAAATGTGCATTCATTTTTCAGCACTTCTGTTGACATGGTTTTCAGAGATTTGTCTAGAGAGATACGAGAACTAGTTCCTTTCTCTTCCCCAACACTCTCCAAAAAAAACAAACAAAAAAACCCCACAAAACCACTCCAGAAAAGAGAGAAAGGAATTAATAGTTTTGAGCTGTTGACTAAAGAAAGCAAAATCAATATATATATTTATAGCAAGCTGGACTTATGCAGCATACAGGAAATCACAGACTCTACAAGATTGTGGATTTTATTAGCCCTTCAGTTAGACAAGGAAGGTCATATAACATAATCGGATAAAAAATATAACGTAGTTTTAGAATCCTCTTCTTTGATATTCTTTTCAGTTTAAATCCAAATTCTTTAGTGTGGTGGTCACAGGTCCTGTTTTGAATATGTATTTATATTTACTACAAAGAGAATATGAATCGTGATGTTTTTGACTGGGACTTAGGACACCAAACGATTTGGGACCTGAAGGATGGGATAACTGGAAATAAAATTATTTTGTAAAATTTCAACTAATTTTCTCAAAAATGAATAAGGATAGGATTAAATTTATGTTTGGCTTTCAGAATCCCCTCTAATGCGCTACACAGTTTGGTCCATTTGTAAATTGCAGAAAATATTATTAAACAGTATCAGCAGTAGAAGTGTATGGAGTCTTGAGGGCTAGAAACATTTTACTTGTAAGTCCAAGCTTAGATCTCAGTTATGTTTGTCATTAAGAGAAATTCAGTTTTAGACTCTGTGTTAGGGACTCAATCATCCAAAAGATGTTTGTGTTTCCCATTGTTTCCCACTTTTGTTTTGCATTGATAGAATTAGACAAGAACAGATATTACTCTCATTTCTGCAACTTTGTTGTAAGTAAGAATCACAGTAGCAATAACTGTGCAAATGATCAATATATGATCTGTTTTTATAACCACACAAATGATCTACAGCAGTTATCTCTTCCCCATAATTACTTGGGAACAGAGGTTTTTTGTCCCTGAAGTTAACCCTGAAGGGCTGCACAACCCTAGAACTATACTACCATTAGATATTTATTAATACATATTGAGCCAGTCAAAAAAGAATCTTCCATTTGCACATAAATTATGGATGAATGAAACAATAAATGCTGTAAGAAAGGCAACTTCACTTCCATATGGGAGAAACTAAGGCCAAATACACTGAAGTTTTATGTCAGTATAAAATTGGCACTAGTGACTAATTCTCCTTTAAACTGAAAAAAATTTTGTAGTGCTAGGGGAAAAAAATGTACAAACCGTTTAGGAAACATCTGCTGTGAGGGAAGACTATAATAGTAAAGAATGTATTTACCATCAGTTAATTCATAGATGCAGAATTGGCAGTGTTTTATAGGCAAGGACATAGTTCCATTCTAAGTGGGTAATAAAAAGGTATTTCATGAGTGGATCTAGAATTTTCCCGTAATTCATGTAACATAAAGTTTTCAAATATTATATACCTCCATACTGCACATGTGTAGATAAACTCTGACATATTGAAAGCAATTGTAATGGTTTCTTAATAAATGCAGTGAAACATGCTATAAACTTGGAACTGGTTGTAGTTTGCTTGGTAATGATAATCTGAATGAAATGGTAATGAAAGCTGAATTTGACTAGAACAGGGCCTCTGTGAATCTCCATATATATCCATTGCTGCTATTCTTTCAAATATATGGAAAAAAGGCAAAATGCAAGCTTTTGGTTTACTTGTGATACGTACTACTAATAAGTCCTGCTCTATGAGCAGAAAAGAGACAGGAGATCTGGAGAGGAAAAAATAATTCTATTTAAACACTAGTAACTGGAGGTTAATATAATACTTACATTAATTCTGCCCATCCAGTCACCTTATGCTTTTTGACTATTTCTGCCAAAGCAGGAATCTTTAATCTTCAGGAACCTCTATCTCACCCATTGTCTTTTGCTTCTGCGTTTGACTCTTGGCACCTCTCTAATAATTGTGGTTCTTTCACAAGGCAAATAATTGAGGAAACACTATTGTATTTTAAGTTATTGAGTTATTAGAACAGTACAATAAGGATAGCCCTAGGTAGTTCTAGGTGAAAAACTATTCAAATGCAAGTGACATAGATGCAATGGCTGCTGGAGCCTAGAGACTCTAGGTCTATTGAATCTCCATATATCAGTCACACATTTTTTTTGTAGTCATGTCATGCTGGTGTGTCAGCTGTAAAAGATACAACTTAAATAATGCTACCAGGCATAATTGTCATAGTTTTTTTACTTCTATCCCACCAAAAAAGTTTAATGAAAGGATTATGTGGATAAAAGCTTTACTCCCGTTCCCTCAGGAGGATGTCCTTTCTCCTCTAGTCATAGATGGCCTGCCTGTAGCCTTTCTAACTGCTCACTGAAGTGTCTTCATCTACCACAGTTCCTGGACTGCTATCCATGCTCCAGTGTATTTACTAACTCTTCCAGCATTGGACCTTGTACCCTGAGGATGTTACTTCCTCCTTTATTTTCTTTTATTATTGTGAAGGTAGAAGTCTCATTCAGTTTGTTGTTTTCTGGTAAAACTAATCAATCATTATGCTACCAACTTAACACTATCTCCATACCCAATTCAAGCAATGGCCTGGATTTTCTGTGGCAGGTTGGGAAACCTGATCTAGGGTAACCCTGTTCATGAGAGTTCTTAGCATTGGAAGTAGAAGATCTTTAAGATTCCTTCCAATCCAAGCCATTGTATGATTCCATGATACTATGAACTGAGGCTTGGCTAGCCTGAATACCTTAGATCAAGTACAAGGAAAATGTTTTACACTGAGCAGAGATATACTGCTTTCTGCTAAAACAAGACTGTGTTGTGGTGAAGACAACAGATCACTAGGAGTGACCTAATATACCTGATTATTTCAATACTGTAATCATATGAGAACTATGACATAGATGCCAAATTTAGCTTTATGCTGGAAAGAAAAGGGAAGGGATGGGAAAGGAAGGGAAGGAACTATAAAACTATCTAACAACAATCACTAAGCTGATGAAGTGCTGATTTTAAGATCATGTACAAATACACATTCCAGAGTTTTATCTTCTCATAATTTCTCTAATGAGTTTTCATTGGAATGAGTTTTAACTGGAGTGTATTAAATAGTCTTTAATAACAATGTATGAAAATTCTGCATACTATTATTGTATTACCTTACATAATATAAAGCTGCCTTAAGCATTGTCAAATACCATTCATCCAGAATAATGAATCCATTCTTTTACTGCTAATATATGGTGTTTGTGCTTTGTAAATTATGTTGTGGGACTGTATATCCATATGCAACTGCATTTACCTTTCCAGCAGTGCTGGATTTAGGTTTATTAGCTTTTTCACACTTGGGGAGGTAAGAACTCGCTGGTTACGTTCTGCCATACTCAATAGTGATGAGAACCTCCTTTGCATTCTTCAAGATACAGTATGTGGCATTACTGGGGAGAAGGACAATGCCCTGTAGCAAAGCAATGTTTAGCATTCTTTCTCTCTTCCTCTTCTCTTCCTCTTCTCTTCTCTTTTGATGTGCTAGGGTTACCCAATGTTTGAATGATTGAAAAATATCCATATCCTCCCTTCAGGTTATCCCTTTATAATACATATATATTTGTGTAGTCATTTGTGTGTGTGTGTGTTGATTCTGTTGAGAAATACCTTCATGATACAGCGCAACTGTAGAAACTGGACAACCTCCTACAAAAAAATTATAAAACTGTAACATGAAACACAAAATATAGGACTTCCGGTTCTAGCTACTAAAGCCTAAAAACAGGCAGCAATTAGTTTCCTCATCTCTCATTAAATATATTATTTTTCAGCTCTCTAACCATCCTAGCATTCCTTTGTTGAACTGACTCATTTGTTTCAGTGGGGGACCCAACATCAGACTCAGTATGCTAAATACGGCATCCTCAGTGACAATTAGAGGTTAGCAATAGTTTCCCTTGAGCTGAAAGGTATGTTTTTGCTAATTCAGTACAGGATTTGCTTAGCCTTCATGTTGTAAAATGAAGCTGCAGACTCATGTTTAAATAATGGCCCACCAGATCCTTTTCTGCAAAGGATCAACCTAGCCATCTGACCACCTAGCTGCATTCATTGTTCTATTCCAGGTGCAGCAGTTTTATCTTTTTTGATTTCTTGAGTTTTCTGTTAGCCTATTCTTCCATCTTTCTGAAGTCCTCCTAACAAACAGACCTCCTCTAAGGGGAACTGTTAACCTTGCAGCTTGAAGTGGTGGTTGAGCACCTGGTGAAGGAGGTTGCGGGCCTAGGGAGCACAGGCAAATTGTTTGCACCTGTGCTCCCTGTGTGACCAGAAGGCGAGGACCCAGGGTGGAGCTACCCTGTACTCATAAAAAGGCTAGCCACTGAAGAGAGAAGCTCTCTTGGACTCAGGCTGCTTCCTCCAAGGGAGCACTGGATGACTAGAGAGCTCCTTCACCAGTTTGGTAAGTTCCATTCTTCTTTCTGCATATGACTATTGGCCTTCCTGTGAATACTGTGCCTGATAGTACCTAGAACCTGTTAAAAGCAATTTCACTTCTTCATAGGCAGAACACCTCCATATAAGGTTTTGACCATTCCTTCTACACGATATCATCTGAAAATGTTGAGTTTGCATTCTCTCCTGCTAACCAGATTGTTGATGAAGGTGTTCAAAAGCTGGACAAGTGGCATCCCATTTTAGATAACTACCTGGGAGTGTTATAACTCCTCTACATTTTATCATGTGTATAAAAATGTTTTCAGGCCTGTATTATATTTTATATTTGGATAAAAGTATATGCTACATCTGTGTAAGATATAATATACATCATACATATACACTGAGCACTCTTCTAGTAGAAGCAGAACAATTTTTGGCAGCAGACTCATCAACCTAGTGAAACGGTCTTTAAACTGAAGCTTCTGGGGAGTGGGGTCCAAAATGGCAGTGCTCACACCGTTATAACCAACAGGGGAATGAGACAGACCAGACCAACAGAACAGTGACAAATATTCCTTAGCTACTTCCCGTGACATGAGCCAGAAGGCTTCAAGAGTGTGAATGGCTATGAGGCATCCTCTTTCATCTCTCCAAGATAAACTGTATAATAAACTGAAGGTCTTGTATACCAGTGTATGAAGCGTGGGGAATAAGTAGGAAGAACTAGAGATCTATGTGTGATCACATGGACACGATCTTATTGTGAATGCAGAGGCATGGTGGGACAGCTCACATGACTGTTATGCTGCCATGGATGGCTATGTACTTTCCAGGGAAGAGAGTCCTGGAAGGAAGGGCAGTATAGATACGCTTTGTGTGAGAGAGCAGCTGGAATATTTGAGCTCTGCCTAAGGATGAATGATGAACAAATGGAAAGCTTATGAGTGATAATTAAGGGGCAGGCTAATATGGGTGACATCTTTGTGGATGATTACTACAGGCAGCCTGATCAGGACGATTGGAGGCACTGCTTCTCATGGTAGACTTCAATCATCCTGATATTTGATAGGAAAGCAATATTGCCAGGCATACACAGACCAGGACATCCTACAGAACGCTGATGATAACTTTCTGATGTATATGGTGGAGGAGCCAAAGAGAAGATGTGTACTGCTGGACCTTGTTCTTACAAACAAGGAAGAATTGGCTGGGAATGTGAAGACTAGGGGTAACCCTTGCTGTAGTAACCATGACATAGTGGATTTCAAGATTGTGTATGGAAGAAACAAAGTAATAATTAGGATTGCAGCTCTGGACTTCAGAAGAGCCAAGTTGGTCCACTTCAAACACCCACTTGAGTTTGGTCTCTGGAAGGCAAGGAGGCCCAAGAAAGTGAGTTAACATTCAAGCACCACTTCCTCCAAGCTCAAGATATGTGCATCCCTAAGAGTAAGAAATCAGACACAGGTGATAGGAGACCTGCATGGGTGAGCAAGGAGCTCATGGAGAAATGCAAATGGAAAAAAAAAGTTTACAGAATGTGGAAGAAGGGTCTGATCCCTTGGGATGAATATAGGGACATTGTGAGGACATGCACGTGTAATTAACTCTGTTGAGGGAGGTCAAGGACAACAATCATAAAATCATAAAATGGTTTACATTGGAAGGGACCTTTAAGACCATTGTGTTCCAACCCCCCTGCTGTAGGCAGGGACACCTCCCACTAGACTGTATTGCTTAAAGCCCCACCCAGCCTGGTCATAAATACCTCCAGGGAGGGAGCATCCACAACCTCTCTAGGCAACCTGTTCCAGAGTCTCACCACCCTCACAGTGAAGAATAGCTTCCTAATATCTAGTCTAAAGCTACCCTCTTCCAGTTTGAAGCCATTTCCCCTCATTGTTTTGCTACGTGCCCTTATGAAAAGTCCCTTCCCATCTTTCCTGTAGGCCTCCTTCAGATACTGGAAGGCTACTGTAGAGTCCCCCTGGGGCCTTCTCTTCTCCAGACTGAAGAGCCCCAGCTCTCTCAGCCTGTCCTTGTAAGAGAGGTGTTCCAGTCCTCTGATTATCTTCATGGCCCTCCTCTGGACTCCTTCCAACAGCTTGATATCCTTTTTATGCTGGGGGCTTCAGAACTGAGAGCAGAGTAGATGAGAAGAATCACCTCCCTTGACTTGCTGGTCACCCTTCTCTTGATGCAGCCCAGGATATGGTTGGCCTTCTGGGCTGCAAGCATGCATTGCTAGCTCATGTTCAGTCTTTCATTAGCTGACACCCCCTAACCCTTCTCCTTGGGGTTGCTCTCATCCAGCCTGTATCTGTGGCTTGGAATTTCCCTGATCCAGGTGCAGGACCTTGAGCTTGGCCTTGTTGAACTTCATGAGATTGGCATGGGCCCACCTCTTAAGACTATCCAAATTTCTCAGAGTGGCATCCCTTCCCTCTAAGGTGTTGGCTGCACCACTCAGCTTGGTCACATGCAAACAGGCTGAGGGTGTGCTCAGTCCCACTGTCCGCGTTGCCTACAAACATGTTAAACAGCACTGGTCCCAGCACTGATCCCTGAGGAATGCCACTTGTCACTGATCTCCATTTGGATATTGAGCTGTTAACCACAACTCTCTGGGGGTGGCCATTCAGCCAATTCCTTATCCAGTGAGTGGTCCATCCATCAGATCCACTTTTCTTCAATACAGAGACCAGGGCGTTGTGTGGGACTGTATCAAATGCTTTCCACAATTCCAGGTAGGTAACATCAGTTGTTCTTCCTTTATCCACTGAGTCTGCAACTCCATCATAAAAGGCCAACAAGTTTGTTAGGCATGACTTGCTCTTGGTGAAGCCATGTTGGTTACCACTAATCAAGAAAAGTTACTTTATATTTTTTTTCTTTATTATATTACTAGCAAAAGGAAGACTAGGGAAAACCTGAGTCTGCTGCTGAATGAGATTGGTGCCCTGGTAACAAACAGTACATTGAGGAGGTGGAGATACTGAATGCCTTCTTTGTGAACTTCAGCCTTTACTGCTAAAATTGGCTCTCAGGAATCCCAGACCCTGCAGATAAGAGTCTGGTGAAAGGAAGACTTTCCCTTGGTGGAGGAGGATCTAGTTAGAGATCATCTAGGCAAACCTGACACTGGTGAGTTCATGGGCCCTGATGGGGTGATGAATACGAGTGCTGAGGGAGCTGGCAGAAGAACATCTATGAAAGATCATGGAGAATGGGAGAAGTGCCTGAAGACTGGAGGAAAGTCAGTGTCTCTGCAGTCTCCAAGAAGAGCAAGAGGGAGGAGCCAGGAAACTATAGGCTAGTCAGTCTCACCTCCATACCTGGACAGGTGATGGAGAGACTTATTCTGGACATCATTTCCAAGGAAATGGAAGAAGAGGTTATCAGGAGTAGGTAACATGGTTTTAAAAATGTGGAATCGTGATTGGCCAATCTGATAGCCTTTTGTGATGTCATAGCAAGCTATGTAGATGAATGGAAGGCAGTGTGTGGTGTCTACTTTGACTTCAGCAAGGCTTTTAACACTGTCACCCGTAGCATCCTTGTAGATAAGCTTAGGAAGTGTGGTATAGGTTAATGGAAAGTAAGGTGGATTGAGAACTGGCTGACTGGCCGAGCTCAGAGGATTCTGATTAGTGGCATAGTGTCTAGTTGGAGGCATGTAGCTAGCAGTGTTCCCAGGGTCTGATCTTGTTTTACATGTATTTATTACCTGGATGAGGGGACAGATTTCACCCTCAGAAAGTTTGCTGATGTTACAGATTACAGTTTGCTGGTGAGGGCGCATCTGGAGTAATGTGTCCAGTTCTGATCACCCCAGTTCAAGAAAGAGAACTTCTAGGGAGGATCTGGCAGAGGGCTGTAAAGATGATGAAGGGCTTGAAGCATCTCCATTTTGAGGAAAGTGTGAGAGACCGTTGTTCAGCCTGGAGAAGAGAGGACTGAGAGGAGATCTTATCAGTGCTTGAAGAACACTAGCCAAGTGGAGGGGTCCTGGCTTTTTTCATTTTTACCCAGTGACATGAAAAGGGGCAATGGGCACAGGCTGGAACACAGAAAGTTCCATTTGAACGTGAGAAAAAACTAGTTTACTTTGAGGGTGACAGCACTCTTCTGGTTACCCCTTTCTTGTGTTTACTAAACTGTCTTTATTTTGCCTCACAAGTTTTCTCTTTTTTCTTCTTTTTATTCTTTCCCTTGTCCCATTGGAAGCTGGAGGAGTAGGCAAGTGGTTGTGTGGTGTTCAGTCTTGGTGAGGGTGAGCTTGCCACCACAGGACTTAAAAGTTCTCACCTTTAAGGTAGAATAAAAATAGAAAAAAAGGAGCAACTGTTCTTTTACCCTGATGAGCTGAAAGTCAAACAGGAAAATAATGTCTGCTAAGGACAATAACAAATAAAAACAAGATATCTAAATGCCTAAACCAAGAACTTACAGTTTGTATACTAAAAAGGATTATACTGAGGGTACTGGGACTATGAAAGGGAGTTAAGTGCCATCTTTGAGCAGCAAAAAATGGGTTTCGGGAAAATAAATGACTTTCACTGATGATATAAATAGATTGTTCCCAGATGTACTGCTTAATGAAACTGGGCCGGTCGTAGTATGTGGGCCTGCTAGAAACTCCTGCCATGGGAACCAAGTGCATAGGTGTCCCAGCAGTGTTGTAGTAACTTATAGTTGTCATTGTACTGCTGCTGGGCTTGGAAAACTTGAAGTGGATTACATCTGGGACAGCGTCTTAGCTCTGAAGGAGGGCTGTGTGTGAATACATAACCACTGCTGGTCCTCCACATGATCTCACTTGGCTTAATGGAATAAAATAAGGTGCTCAACATTGTGTCCAGTTGACTGCCATTGGCAATTTGAGAAGATTTGTCAGGCAGAACCAAGACTCCCATACTTTACAACAGGTGACATCAATACACCTGACACATTGAGTGATCTGGGATAGATTTAATGGGATGGTATAGTTGACATGCTTGGGCAGGGATTACAGGTAGACCTTGCCTGTGGTGCATCTGTGTTAAGTGCTGCCCTGTATGAAGTCCCCTAACAAAAATCTTCTGAGATGGCTAGTGCCCCGATCTGTGTCCTGAAATGTTACTGGTATTTCTGTGGTTGAATGCACACTGTAGAAATTCTTCATGCAGATGCTTTAGTTGACTCATGACTGATTTGTTTCTTGCAAGACCTCTCGTTTCTTAACCAATGATTAGGGTTAAGCAGCCATAATCCTATAATACTTAAATTTGTGCATCTAATCAATCAGATTGTCTTGATTCTGGCAATGTAGAACTTTGATTCTAGCCTTCAGTCCTGCAGGAATTCAGAAACTGGAAATTATTCTAATAATTTCATATGCTGGTTCCAGTTCAGTAAACATTTTCACGTTTTATCAACTAGACTAACTAGACAGTTATTAGTCTAGCATATGGCATGTAAAGTCTTGTAAACTTCTCCAGAAACATAAAAAGACCACAACTACTTAAGTTATTTTTAAATCATTCCATTGCAAGTATATGCCTGCTTTTTTAGCTTCTGTGATCTTCTTAACTTGGTGGTGTTCTTGGCCTCCACAGTGTACAGCCTGTCAGTCATGTGGGTTGTGGAAGTCTGTGTGTTCACAGTGTGAGACAATGTTTTCTTATCCTGCAGCTGATCAGTTAGCATGCAGGTAGCCCATATGTGGTAGGTATAACGTTGGGTAAAATGACCTTAAGAAAATGCGATTAGTAAAAAACTCTCTAGGAGAACTGAAATAATCAAGGACTACAACTGACTGTTACATAAAGAATTAACTGGTACATAAAGAATTAAATCTCTAAGAGCATAAAGTATGCCCATGTAGTATCCATAATGCTGCTGAAGAGAAAAAATATGGCTAATTAACTGAGCTCACCTACATTTGGTAAAGAAGAAACATGTCTTTATTTCAGATAGTGTTTTACTGAAGATGTGAGAGATTATAGGTGATTACCAATAGCAGGAGGAAGAAACAAAAAACAAAAAACAACAACAAAAAAAAAAACCCACAGCTTTTGGGATTATTAACAGGTGTAGATGAAGGTGTACCCTTCAGTGTACTTTGACACTTGGAGCTCAGTCAAAGTTATAATGAAGTTTATAAAACTTTTGTTTATTGTACTGTAGTTCTTACTGTTCCTTTTATTTTGTGGCTTTGCTTGGCACAGCTGGGAGGTATCCCTTAACGATGCCTGGAGTGATGAGGCTGGGTCCTGTGTACCTAATACTACGTCTGTATTTTTCCATTGACCTAGAACCTTTGGTAGACAGATAAAAGTTCCACATTTCTTTTCACTTATGGATCTGTTACCTGTAAAAGCTATAAACTTAGCCATTAATCAGGCTGTGTCAGGAATAGGTTTTAATCCAAAAGGATGAAGCATGTTAACAGAAGGACAGTAATTAGAACACAGACATTACATGAATTAATACAATGGCTTCTGGAAAGCGTAAGCATTGTGAAACTAGTGGAACTGAGGTGTAACAACTATGTTATTACAATTGGTCTCTTCTGAAGTACTTTGAACCTACTTTGAAATTCATGTACTTTTACACTGGATACATAAATATTTGCTTAAGTATTCCCTGGGACATTATTTTTAAACATGTTTCATTTTACAACTTCATGTAAATGGCTCTTGAGTTTTACAGTCCTTCTGTTGAAAAAAAAATATATATTTTCTAGATTTTTTTTAAAGGAAAAAAATCATTTTAAGTGTATTTCTTTCTATGCTGTCTTTTTTAAAAAAGTTGCAGTCAGAGTCCAATATGTATCATTAGTAACGTTAGTACACTGCATTTATTAATAAATATTTTCTTCTTATTTCAGTTGTCCTAAAAATATTCCCAATCTTGTCATATAGACCAGTCACTTGTAGAAGGATATGTATGCAGACCTATTTGCTACAAAAAAAGAGGGAGTTTGTGATATTCACGAAGAGATCTTCATCTGGAGTGTGCCTAGGTTAGTCTGATTTTCATTACCCTCAATGTATTCATTATGAGGTCTGTAATTTGCATGTCTTGTCTTTCCTAGATCTCTCCTGTAGATCTGTCAGACTTGGAAGTGGTTGGTTATTGCAAAAATTCTCTAAGGTTACTGTCTGTTTTAGCAGTAATATGTAGAAATATTATCTCCTTTTCCTGAGAAGGCCTTGTGTGTGTATCTCTTCCCTCAAAGCTCAATCATATTATGCAGCATATTTCAAATCATTCATTCCTCAGTTGTAGTGAACAGAAAAATCCTCATTACAATCTTAATTTACCCTCAAAGTCTGTTGGGACCTTTCTAGAATACAAGGTAGCATCAAATGTTACCAGAATATTGCCTGTGAACACACAAAGATCCTGCCTAGAATGAGCTAATAGAAGCAGATGGTATAGAATATTCAAGCTGGATCAGGGAAGATCCATCTTAGACAGTGCTAGGATAAGCAGAGTAGATGAATCTATTTACTTAAGAATATCTACTTAAAATGGGAAGGGAAGCAAGGGAGGTAAAAGAAAGTTGAGGTAAGAAACTGATCTGGTTGGAATGTAAATAAGCTGATAATATATCAAAACTATTCTTCTTGTTGAAGCTTCAAACTTAAGTTTTAACAATAAAATAAAACAAAAAAAAAAAGAAATAAAAAGACATTGGGAATTTCCCTTGCCAGCCATGCTGACGTGAAATTTCTTGTTTTGGAGATATGAACAACATTAATTCTAGTTTCACTGAAACTAACAATTTAAAGTCTGTGTGGGGGGAAAAAAAAAAGAACAAATATGCAAAATGCATGGAGTTCTCTTTATAATTTTTCTCCTGAAATATATTATTTGCTTAGAAAGCAACAAGGAAACTAAATTAGCTAGCTCATAGTTTCACTACCGTGGCCACGTTCTAGAATTGTGTAAGCAATATGTGTTTGTTTACTTATTAGAACATGGTAAGGTATTGCTGTTGGAATATTGTGCATGTCTCTGTGTATGATGTTATTTTAAGATTTGTGTTAAGTGGATGTTAAAATCTTTGCAAGGAAGAAATTAGAGCCCAGTAACACCTATACTTTTTTTGTCCTTTACATGCAAATATTTGAACCACTTCACTATAGGGATACCTTATTTCACTCTTACTTGAACAAAGAAGATTTGTGACTTCAGATAAAGGAGCAATTATTCCTGAACATCACTGTCCTAAACTTTGCATGATTTTATAATTGTGAGGTTTTTTTTGTCCACTCAAAATTTTAGACTTGATGAACTAGTAGGTGGAAATGGTGATCCATACTGATCCATCAAGAATAAATCCCATCTAGAGAAGTCTCCAGACTCAGAGATTGCAGGCCTTTGTTTAATAAAAATCCCTGTCAACTAAATGCGGTATCCAGCAGTTGGAGAGAGAATATAGTACAGAAATTTGGAGGCTGATATGTGGGCTTTTCCTGTTGAATAAGGTTACTATTAGGCTCTGACATAATCCTTGAAGAGATTGCTTTTACTTCCACTGTGTCCCTGTGCCAGGTTTCTGACTTGGCTCCATATACCTTGCAGGAGCAATTCTGACAAGTCATGCCCAAATCCTTTCTGTTACCTCTAGTATTCCTATTGCAGGAGTTCTTGAGCAATAGCTCAAATGTAACATCTTGTTCATTAACAGTGTGGTTAACAGTATGGAGAAACAGGCAGAAACAGCTTTACTGTGTTGATCTAATGAAGTACACCTTACACTATAAGAGTTACTAGCTTTAAAATTGGTCTGTCTTGAACATTTACCTACTTCAATCAAATATGAAAGTACCTATGTTAATAATGGCAATAATCCTAAAGTAAGCAATGTTAAAAGATTATTTAATTGCTTAGTATTTCAGAAATGTAGTTACATAGATCCTGTAAAGAATAGGTCAAAAAATGGAGTTTTAAATCACGAAGAAATAACAGTCATCCTAATTAGTCATCTCACTATGCACAATGAGTCTTTTACTCAGGTACAAACATCCCAAGAAAAGGCTGTGGTCAGTGGTATGAATTACTTGCTCTGTTTGAACCTATTTCAAAGTTGAGGTCTGCAGTTGGGAATGTTTAACTGTTCTGTCTAATCTGAATGTTTTCCAGTTTTTACAAAAATTATTTTGTCTGGATCTTGAGCTGGCAAGAATTCTTGTAAGAATGAATGTTTCTAACAGCAACGTTCCTAATCTTAAAATGAAACATAAGTTTTTATCCTTTGAATTCAAACTTACCTAATTAACCATTCTAGTGTGGATTGCATTTTAATCACAGTGGAGATTATTTTATCTTTTCCCGAAATCTTAAGAAATTGAAATAACATAAGATTAAAAAAAAATACTCATTGCATGTTTAAAAATGCCCCCTTTTTTTTTTTTCCCTCAACCCAAACAGTGTAAGTTCAGATTACTTTACTGTAATGTATATACATAGTGAAGCTGATTGGAAATTTTCATTGGAATATTCTTTCAGAAAATGACAATTTCTAGGTTGCAATATGTTTCATAGCAATCAGCTACCTTTAATGGAAAAACTTACTTTGATAAAAAGTGGAAGTGTTCAATTTTATACTTCTTTTTTTTAGAATAGATCATTTCCATTTTCAAATATCTGTTTATTCAATTTAATCATAATCATATCAAATAAACAATTAAAACTTGAAGTTGACTTAAAAGCCAATCATTATTTCTTCCCCTGTCCTGAAGACTATTTCCACAGTCCTCCTCACTCTAACAGGTCCATGTCTCTCCTGTACTAAGGACTCCACATCTGGATACAGTACTCTTGGTGATATCTCATCAGCGCAGAGTAGAGGGGCAGGATAACCTCTCTTGGCCTGCTGACCATGCAACCAGAATACAGTTGGCTTTCTGAGCTGTGAGGGCATGTTTGATCTCTTGGATATTACACTTGTCTTTGCTGAATGTCATGAGGTTCTTCTGAGCCCACTTCTTGAGCCTGTCTGAGTCTCTCTGTGTGGTATGCCATCCTTCAGATGTGTTAGGTACACCACACAACTTGGAGACGTCTGCAAACTTGCTGAGGGTGGATTTGGACTCACTGTCAGTAGACTTGATGAAGATGTTGAAGAGCATTAATCCCACTACAGAGCCCTGATGGACACCAATCATCACTGATGTCCATCTGAACACTGATCCATTCACCACTACTCTCCAGGTGCAATCTCGCAACCAGTTCCTTGTCCATCAAACAGTCCACCAGTCAAATCCGTATCTTTCTAATTTGGACAGAATAGTGTTGTGTGAGACCATGTCAAAGGCCTTACTGAAATCCAGATAGATGACATCAGTGGCTCTTTCCTTGTACACTGATGAAGCTACACCATCCCAGAAGGCCAGTAGGTTGATTAGGCAGGAGTTGCTTACAACATTTTAGTTGCTCTAGTTGAGTAAATAGGATTTATTTATACTGACTTTTTAAGAAAATTACCTTTTTTTTTAATTAAAAAGGGAGGAACTACTACTGCCAGGTAAAGAACAGTAAATAATTTATAATATATTCTGCACGATTCTGATGGATTTGTTCCTAGGTCCTGATTCTGAAGCTGGTTAAGTAGATTACTTGATCATATTTGTTTTTGTGGTAATGGAATAAAATCCAAGACTTGACATACTAAATACAGATTTCTGCGGTGAGCGCTGAATATAGAGCAATAGGAAAAGATGAACTAGTTCTTGAAATCACAGAAAAAAAATAGAGATTTATTTTAGTAAGGATACTGAATTATATTTTGATGGCAAAGGATATAGCTATAAATTACTCTCTTATTTCCATTGTATTAGGAAAAGACTAATAAATATCTAAATTTCTTGGGTATTTTTTCTTCTACTAAAAGAAAAGTACAGCATACTTTTGTTTTCATACGAATTACAATTGGTATGTGAAGACAGCCCCAAGACAAAGGAGGAAGTGGAAACTGTCGTAAGAGAGAAAATGTATTCATTCTTGTTAGGCACTCAGTATGACTGCAAGAAAGAAAAAGGCATGTAAATTGCATTGAACTAGTCTTCCTTTTTCATTGTATTAGAAACCATAAGCTAAGCACTCAGGACTCCTATTTTCAGATGTATAAATTCTGAAAACATAGAAATTTTAAATCAATGGAATAAATAGTAATATGTCTTCCATGGTATTCATCACTGTCATTTAAAAATATAATTTGATGACTCTGTTTTCTACTGAATTTCCTACTTTTAACATTTTATTTTTTGAACAAAAATTCTTTATGTTGTGTAAACACTTTTTTACTTATGAATAAGGTTATAAATCAATAAATCAAGGTAGAAAATGACTGGGATTAACTATAAGCTACCAAAACTGCTTTTAAAAAAATGTTGAATGAAAAAAGTTTACAGTATTTAACTAAAAATATATAACTAATTTTTTATGCAATTAGGAAACCTATTTCTGTAAACAAAAATAGGAAAAGTGTACAAAAATGGATGTGTGGATTTTTTGAAAAAGAAAATACTGGAGAATTTCTGAGAAGTCGGGTGTCTACAGTTTAGCTTAATTTCGTTTTATTTATTAATGCTACATAGTACGATTTCTACTAGATTATCCCAGCCAGCATAAATTGATTTATGAGTTCAGCTCATTGGAAGCGTAAATCTGCTTTGTTATTGCAACAGAGTTAGTAATGACATCAGCCTCAAGGAACAAAGAAGAGCCCTTTAGGTTCTCTGCTGTGTCTTATTTATACAGATATGTGTTATGCAAGCATTGTATAGTGCAGTAGTGTAATACATCGGCCTTTGGGGCAAAACTATTCACGTTTTACTACATGCTGCTTTCATTAGTAGTTAAAAACATGCCATGAGAATGCTTTTGTTACTGTTAACTTAGCAAATCTTTTCTCCAGAGGCCTTTTTTTTTTTTCTTTTCTCCTCACAATACCTAAGTTTTGGCTTTTTACTACCTTACTTACCGTTTCACTTCATGCACAGGTCTTCTCTTTCTCTTATCCTTTACGTACTTATCTATATCTTATAGTACCTTTTATGTATTTGTTCAAATAAATTTGACTCAGCAACAAGGTCTGAGATGTATTTCTTTTCCAAAGATTTTCTGATGGTGTGGAAAAGCATTAACAAAAATAAAACATTCATTTTACTTCTTTAGATGAAAAGCACATATCTTGGTAGAGATCAGCGCTGCTCACCTTCTTCACCAGGAGAATTTAGATGAAAAAAATACTTTTCATTTTTGATTATACAAGATAATAGTTTTACAGTGATGAAAACAGACTAAAATTAAACTTGCACAATTTTCTTAAAATAAACGGAGCTGGACTTTCTTAAATCAGTTCTGAATTTGGCTTGTATAGTACAGAACTAGTTTCAGCAATAATTTGACTGCAATTGGGAAACTTTAAATGTTGATTTTTTTTTTTTTCTGCCTCTGAAGTGTTGGTATGTATACTTCCTAAAGAAGAAAATATTTTCTATCTGATAGAGATCTCATAGAGCATTTTGGTAAGTTCTCATACTTCTCTTGACTGTGCTGTGATTCTGGAAATTTGTCTTATCATGGTTTTATGATTTTTGATATCGGTATTCCACATCATGACATCATGTAATACACTGGGAGTTAAAGAGTTAACGCTCCAGTTCCATGGATCATGGATAGTTCCAGGTATCTGGTTCTCAGAAGAGAAGAACAACTACATCTCCCAAAGGACTGTTTGCTGTTCTTTAACCGTTTTCCATTCAGAGGGAAAGATACAAACTGTACGCATATCACGTGATGCCCCTTTTTGCTCACTTCCCCTCCTGCTTGTCCCAGCAGCATCTTGCCTTCAGTGTTAGAGTAAGGCCTTTTGGTTTTTGGACACTCTCTCTCATTTTATTTGATTTATTAGCTTCAATTCCAATCATATTGTATTATATTGTGTTATCTTGTATTCTGATATCTTATTTAGTAAATTAGTTTGTTTCTCCTCAGATTGTTGCCGCTGTTTCGTTTTTAGGTCCATCTCCCCACCCCTTCCTGTCTCCATTTTCCCAGGGCATGGGTCCATGGATTCCCCCACCCCATTAGTCACAGAACCAGGCTGAACCTGCCTGTAAACTGTTGACAGTATGTATACTTCCTAAGGAAGAAAATATTTTCTATCTGATAGAGATCTCAGAGAGTGTTTAGATAAGTTCTCATACTTCTCTTAAGCATGCTGTGATTCTGAAAATTTATCTTTTTATTCCTTGCTTTTCCCATTGCAGTTATTTGCAGCCCAGCGATCAGGAGTATTGCCTTCATTTATGTGTACTCTCAAAAGTATACATTCTGTGTAGATTAGCAAAGTTTTCTTAACTGCTTACTCCTTTTGTTGTTTTCTGCACTATGAATTTTGCTCATGACTGTCTAACATGCAAGACTTCTAGACTGCAATTCAGCTCATTTTAAACAGTGATCCTAGATCCATAAGGATTTTTTGCTAGGACTTTTATATGGAGGGTTTTGTTTATTATGTGTTTTGGCCAGCTGTGTTCCAATGGCTACCTGGCATTGGCCATGTCCAAAACTCATAGAATGCCTTGCACTGGGACTTGAAAGTTCTTTTGTGGAAATTTCTTCATCTGAAATGCTTAGGTCTGAGGAGCTGGGGATTTAGTTGTTGCCTAAACTCCTTTGCATTCCAGAGATGAAGCATAAACTAATCCATTGTGTATGTTTATAACTCTGGGTGTACAAGTACTCCATGGTTAATCATGTAGAAGGAAGGAACTTTGAAGAAACAACTGACCAGCTACCTAATTTCTTTTTTTTGTGTGTATACATGTTATGATGATTATAGTGGAGATATACTGTGAGAATTTGAATACCAAAAATAGTGACATGTTTAGTCTCCTGGACCTGTGGTTTTAGACGTGAAGGTCCATGATGTAGTTACTCCTGAAACTTGTGCTCATCTCTGGAGCCAGTGTATCCTACCTGACAGTGAGGATTCTGAAAGGTAATAAGGAGATCTAAAATTTAGACTGAACACAACAGTGACTGACTATACTTGAGAATCCTCTTAATCGCAGTTTAAAGGGTTGATTTTGAAGTGCCACATGTAAGACTGACTCAGTAATAGACCAGATACTTCCATCCTCTTGTCTGCTGATGTGAATGTGTATGGCTTTCTTCTAGCCTGTGTTACTGTTTTAATTTGTCCTAAGAACTAGATCCTAGCTAAGCAGAACTATTGTTATGTCTGGATCTTGTATTAATGTAAAGATTAAACTAAGGTAGAACATACATGCGGAAAATGGAGGTAAGAACAATTCCCCTTTTCATAAAATAAATACATAACTAGTGACTAGTTGGTTCCAAAATCTATCATGGCATAGACTTTAAGAGAAACATAAGGGAACTGATAAGGTGTTCACTGTAAAGAGACAAATTTTCACTCCCGTATGCCAGCAACAATTTAAAAAAAAAAAAAAGAAAAAGAAAAAGAAGAGGGGATTTAGGCAATTTCCTCTATATGTTTGCATTGGATTTTTTAGTTATTATACATACTATGCAAAATGTATTCTTGTTCTCCATAAATAGATAGTTATATGTTTGAATATATTAGGAGAAAAAAAAATCCAGAAAAAATTATGTAGCTGTTTTTTTGTAATACAAAAAAAAAAAAGCCACAAAAACAACAAAACTCATGCCATTGAGAAATTAACTAGCGTTAACTAAGATATTTTACTAACACAGATTTCCTACAGACGCATAGTGTTATCTGCATTCTAGTATGAGGGATTATTTTAAAGGACAATGGGGAATAATATAAAACCATAATATTTTTTAATTTTATGATGATATGATGAGACAGTGTAATAAGTTAGTGCTTGTTGGTTTTTGAGACTGACTTACCCCCCGAATAAACATTAAAACTGCAGTGTCTCTTTTGCTTTTATTTTTCCCCCTTTAACTCCTCTCCATCTGTATTTGATTAGATACAAACAGATAAAAGTACATTACTTTAATTTTCAGAAAAAAAATGCAGAATTAAAGGTTTCAGTTTCTCACAGTTTTCTTTCTATTGGCTCCAGGTAGCTGCTAATCATTATGTTTGCAATATTAAAACAGAACTCCAGGTTAGTTTGTGCTGGTTCATTTACAAGAATCTTTTGTATTTGATTAGGCCCATGTGGTTTATAAAGATGTCAGGTAGAATCAGTTAGGCCATTTACTTCTGTTATGTCACTAACTGTATGTTCTTTATTGAACCATTTAAATTTGTGAGGAGAAAAAAAGTAGAAGTGGGGTTACACATCTGTCTCGCTCCAATTTACAGGAGGGAGAAGGGGTTCTTTTAATATATGTATACCCGACGGCGAGATTAAGACACAACGGGTCAAATGTTAGCCCGACCAGTTTATTACAAATCCTAGTAGCTTACGGAGATGGGGAAGGGAAGGTGGGCGATAGAAAAGAGATAAAAAAGCAAGGAGTCTTTGTAGAAAGCAAGAGAGATAGTCACCACCAGGGGTCCAGCGTTGTTTGTAGCACCGACGTTGATCTTCTCAGGTGATGGGTCATCAGGGCTTGTTGTTCGGTTGACCAACCGCTTTGGTTGACCAACCGCTTTGGTTGACCAACCGCTTTGGTTGACCACCACCTCCAACAGCAGTACGAACTTATAAATAAGTCCAAATTGGTCGAGTCAGCTCTCTTTGGAGTGACAGTTAGTGGCTGAGTCAGCTCTCTCTGGAGTGGCAGCTTCCGGCTTTGGGATCCCAGCAGAAAATCCATCTTCCGGGCCTTGCCAGCAGATAAGAGGGAGCAGGAAGGTGCCCATCCGCATCCTGTTTTTCACAGGATACGATGGTATCATTCCCCAGTCTCACATACCAAGCTGGCGTTTCCACAGACTAATAAAAAATATACATAATGTACTTTTCATTTCTATCACAAAATCTTTATCTAAAACAATATTACATCAGCTGTGTACAGTGTTTTCTTGAAGCTACTTTAAGCATCAGATTGCACTATCAGTGGTACCTAATTTTAATTTGTCCAGTCTCTATTATGAGACCCTTGACCTTAGTCTGAAACTTTGCCAAGCTGTAACTACTTTGGACAGAATTTTAATGCATGTCTTTGGTGAAAAGGTATAAAAGATTAGACAAAATCCATGTGGTTATTTCATTTTGGACATCAGTTTAGAAAAAAAGTGTTTATTAATATTCAAGCTACTGAGTATAGATGAAATGTCCTTTGAGCTGATAAGAAACGTTGTCCAGATTTGAACAAAATAAAGCTGAAATTGTAGCTCATACAACATCAGAGAAAGTATACCTGAGGCTGACAGCTAAATTATTTTGCAATGCTGATTGTAAATAAATTTCCACATATTTCTCATGGGCTGGGTGCATCAGGCATTTTCTACTCAGTAGTGCCTTTTCCATAAACCTTTTCTCTAGGTATTCAGGAGATGCTGTGCAATATGATTCTAAGAGTGGGGAAAATCAAACTGGTATTTGATGGTAGTTGCGTTTTTGGTGATTCTTGTCCTGAAGGCTGGCTGCCTTATTGATTGTTGTGATCCTTGCTGGGCAGAGCGTGAGAAGACAAAAGTTGTGCCGAACAGAGGGGACGTGCTGAAAAACTATTAAACAAACTAAAATTAAATAATAAATTTAATTTAAATAAATTATAAGTTTAAATAAATAATAAGTTTAATTTAATTAATAAAATTAAACAAGCAGAAAATGGGATTTAGGGTAGCAGTCAGAGTGTCACAGGAGCCGTATATAAGAGTATAAGCAAAAGGACAGAAATGTGCCTGCTGTCCTATTCAGTATACGAGTTTAAAGTAGTAGTAGTCATTGTTATTTCAGTTCTGTTGTTCTCAAATAGTGCAACCTACCACCAGAAGGTATCTTGTTCTTTGTCTCAGAAAACAATAGAATTGTGTATTTAATAATCTCCAGGTACTATATGCTTTATTACTAATCCTGCTTAGAACTGAAATGTCTTTAAGAGGTACCTATCTCTCTCATCTCTCTACACAGAGTTTATAGAAGCATTACTGTCAAGGTTCTTTTATTCTAGTGCTCATTTTGATGTGTTGAACAGGATACATCATTGGATCTATCTCTGAGAACTCTCTACCTGTCTGTAACAACTGAGATCATCAGGTCTAATGAAGTATTCTTGAATCTGCAGTGTTGAAGCTTAATTATTAGTATTTGGAGAACAAATATGTGCTTTATTACTAATCTTGAATCATTCAAGTGACCTTCTTATGGTAGTAAAAGAAACGTTTCAAGCATATACTGGGTCTGAGTTAACTTTCTAGTATGTGAGAATTTTAACATTTTTGTCATTTTAATACTTGTTCTCCAAATGCTGATAATTAAGCTTCAGTACTACAGATTCAACATGCTGTTCAGTACATAAAAATGAGCGCTAAAGTAGGAGAACATTGACTATAATTCTTGTATAAACTCTGTGCAGAGAGATAAGTACTTTTCAAGAATGGTTCAGAACTGAGCTGGCAATGGAGAAGCACAACATGAGCTTAGACATCTTCATTATGTCTCTGGAACCACTGAGAATTTCTCTTGGTCTTTGAGCTGTTTTTCAGATGACAATTCCCTTGACTGGAAAGAAATACAGAGAGTTAACGAACAGGGGACCACAGACAGCTGTGGCCTTTCCACTTATCAGACACATGTCGTATGTAAACCTCTCTGGGACATAGCTGTCTCTTTTCCTTTTCAAAAATTGCATTAGAGTCAGTCATTTATTTAGAAAATATACCCAGGAGAAATTATTTTCTTTTAAGGTTTTTTTTTTTTTTTTTCTTCTTCTATCTTTTATGCAATATTCTGCTGCTTATATACTTTTCAGATGAGATGGGGGAGACTGAAGTTCTTATCTATCATTCACCTGCAGGGACTCAATCTGCATTTTTTTGCCGCTTGCAGGAAAATGCAGAAATTGCTTAATTGTGGATGTCAGAAGGACAATGAGTAGTCAACAACTGAATGGAAATCTTCAAAATCACAGGTAGACTTATTTAAGTAGCAAGCCAATCATTTGTTGAATCTGACTTCACCACAACCTCCTTTCAGGTAGTTGTAGAGGACAATAAGGTCTCCCCTGAGCCTCCTCTTCTCCAGTCTAAACAATCCCGGCTCCCTCAGATGCTCCTCATAAGGCTTGTGCTCCAGACCCCTCACCAGCTTCTCTGAGCATGCTCCAGGGCCTTGATGTCTTTCTTGTAGTGAGGGGCCTAAAGATGCGGCCTCACTGGAGTTAAGTACAGTGGAATAACCACCATCTCCCCTCCCCCCCCCCCCAACTCCTGCTGGCTACACTATTTCTGATACAAATGTTGGAGGAAAATATAGGCTTCCTTGAAGCACTGCTGAAATACAGAATCTTTAGGGTGAAAAATTTCCTTAAGTGATTTATTTTTAAATATATGAAAAATGATTAGTGCTTCTTATGTGATAGCAAATATTTAAAGTGTTGTGGATTATATCTGGAAATACAATGAAATGCTGGTATAAAACATACTCTGGCAAATCGTATTATAACAAAAGTAAAGAATAACAAACAGATTGAATCTCTGTTGAGGTTCACAGTGATGTCTTGACTACAGAACAGTTTATATGTTTGAATGAAAATATTACCATATTCATTTTTTTCTCCCTTAGAAATGCATAATTACATGATAGTAAAATGGAGATTGTATGTTGCGAATGGAACAAGAGAGTCATCTTGCTGGCATAGTGCAAATAAAATCATATCATTCTGTTTCTGAAGGAGCTCTCACTGCAAGGCAGCAAAAGTTAGGCAGCAAAGTTAAAACTGAAGAGAGAATGAAAAGTTATCTTGGGAGTCGAAGAGAGCTTGGGAGTACTGGGGAAAGAAAGTGGGGAGTGGGGGAAAAAGAAAAAACATCATCAAAATAGATAAAATAGGTTTCATTTGGAAATGAGTTTGACTGGTAAAACAAATGTTCACAACCTTTCTGTGGCTTATCTTCACTTGATGAATCTGACAATGGTCCGTGCTTCTTTAAATTTCATAAAGCCAGTACGCGTACTTCAGAGCCAATTATCTTAATCTCAAGGCTTTCCTTTACCTTTAGAGTTCTTGAACTGCAGAGGTGCTGTCTTGTTTTTTTTGGCTTATAACTGCTGAGATCAAACATAATGGGAAATAACAGTAGTCAACAGAAATAAAATCATTATCAGCTCTCTAGTAGTCATTTCTTTGTCTCTCAGAAAGTCCAAGCTAGATGTGCAGAAAGCTGACTGATAAATCCTGTGAGGGGTGAACTTATAAAAGACAGAAGGACATTTCTTGCATTAACTCTTTTTCTTCTTTTGTAAAAGTATATCCTAAAAATAATATCTTAAAATGTATACATGTTTACATTGTTTGCAGTCCTTTATGTGGGAGAATTCCCAGTCAAGTCTTGCTCTAAATATTATTATTTATTTGCACTTTACAAGTGCACAAATCAGATTAAGAACATTGTAGGCCCACAGAAAAGAATGGAAGGAAATTATCTCTGTCCAAACAATTTAGAATGTATTTTGAAATAGGTAAATTATGTATGCATTTGTGTGACGAAAAAAAAATTATGACAATGATCATGCAGTTGTGTACAATGTAAGAATACACATTGGGCTAAGTGACTTCTCCCTGCTGTATACAGTTGTGCTTTATAACATTGAAGATAAGCGGCAAAACTTTAGGGTTTTTTGCTTTGTAAATTCCAGTGTATCAGAAAGTAAGATTTCAAGTTTCCCAACATACCAACTTGCATAGAAAAGTCCAGCATTTTTTATTTAGTTGTCTACATTTTAATTAATTGATCAATTTTAAGGAGGAGAGAAGTAATAAAATACTTAAAAGACATTCGCACCTATTTGGGACTCAGAGACTGAATTAGTTCTCAATCTAGTTACTGAAACATGAACGTGGATTCATTTTACCTATTTATCCTGTACATGGATTCTGTCTAGAAGTTTTTATGGTTTTTTTTTCTTGTTTAAATTCCTGGAATTGACTGTCATTTTAATAAAAACTCTCACATTTCCCAAGATTTTGCTTATTTGAAGTTATAACATTTCTCATCTATAAGTGTTTTGACCAGCTTTATAGCAGATAGCATGAAATTATATGTTCTGTATATTGATTAAATGAAATCTAAGTCAGTTGCTAAGCAGTCTATTTTGCACTAAAATCCTCACATAGGTTGATATTTACTTAAATATGACGGTAATTTATGGTCTTAATTGTGAAAGTTGGTGGCAGTGTTTAATCAACTTTGTGACTAATTCTCTATGCTGAATCCAAAGAGGATATAGCTTCTGCTCTTATTGTGAATATGTAGTTGTTAAGTTCAAAGAATTTAAAGATTTTTTATTTTTTTATTTTTTATTTTATTTTTTATTTTTTTGTCTGAAACAGAGATCATCTGTGATCATAACTGTGCTTACCATGGAAATAGAAGCTTGCCTGGCATTCACTTTATTCTTAGCACCACACTCTAGGACATACTTACTCTCCAAAAAAAAAAAGGTAATTACAGTGGTTCTGGAAGAAGATTTTTCAGGTTCAAGTCTTTGTTTGTTTTGTTCATCTCTCCCCACACATCACCAGTTTTCCTTCTACTTCATCTTCTTCTGGTTTTTTTTTTTTTTTTTTTTTAATAGAACTGCTTTTACTGCTTCTGTGTGCTCTGCACTTAGGAAGATTATGAAGCAGATCCTGCTGGAAGCTATGATAAGGCACATGGAAGAAAGGGAAGTGATACAGATAACGACCATGGCTTCACCAGGTACATGTCCAGTTTGACCAACACTGTGACTGTGTATGATGGTGTAACTTTGTCAGTGTACAAGGGAAGAGCCACTGATAGCATCTATCTGGACTTCTTTGGGCCTTTGTCATGATCCCCCACAATATCTTTCTCTCCAAATTGGAAATATATGGATTTGGCTCATGGACTGTTCAAAGAATGAGGAACTGACTGTGAGTTTGTGCCCAGAGAGAAGTGGTCAATAGTTCAATGTTCAAATGGAAATCATTAATAAGTGGTGTCCCACGGGGGTCTGTAACTGAGGCCAGTGCTCTTCAACAGCTTAATCAACTATATTGGCAGTTAGATTGAATGCACTCTCAGCAAGTTTGCAGTTGACAGCAAGCTGTGTGATCTGGTCAACATACCCAAGGGTGGGATGCCGTGTACAGAAACCTAGATAGGCTTGAGCAGTGGGCCCAGGAGAATTTCATGGTGTTCAACAAAGCCAAGTACAAGGTTTTGCACCTGGATTGTGGCAATCCCCGCTGTCAGTACAAGTCAGGGGATGTGAAGATGGAGCATGGCCCTGCTGAAAAGGACCTGGTAATGGTGGATATTAATCTGGACATGAGACAGCAGTGTGCCCTTTTATCCCTGAAAGCCAACTGTGTCCTGGGCTTAATCAAAAGAAGCATACTCAGCAGGGTGAAGGAGATGATCCCATCACTCTATTCTGCACTCGTGAGGCTTCACCTAGAGTACTGTGTCGAGGTGTGGAGTCCTGTGTAGGAGAGACATGGACTTGCTGGAGCATATCCAGAGAATGCCACAAAAATCCAAGTGGTGAAACACCTCCCCTGTAAGGACAGGGTGAGCGGGCTGGGGCTGAACATCTCTGGAGAGACTTGGTAAAGGCTTTTCAGAATGTAAAGAGAGGCTATATAAACAGGTGGATTGACTGTTACCACAGGACAAGGGGAAACAGTTTCAAACTAAAAGGAGGGGTAATTTATAGTGGATATAAGGAATAAGCTTTTTATGTTAAGCACTGGAACAGTTTGCCCAGAGGCTGTGAGTGTCTTGTTCTTGAAGACATTCAAGGTTACGCTGGGTGGGGCTCTGAGCAACCTTATCTAGCTGTAGATGTCCCTATTCATTGCAGAGGAGTTGGGCTAGATGACCTTTAAAGGTGTGTTCCAACTCAAAAGGTTTTGTGATTCCACTGTGTCCAGACCTGGGCTCCCCAGCACAGGAAAGATGTGGAGCTGTAGGAATAGAACAAAGGATGGTCCAAAAATGATCAAAGGGCTGGAGCATCTCCCTAGTGAAGAAAGTTTAAGAGTACTGGGCTTTTTCATTCTGGAGAAGGGAAGGTTCCAGGGTGACCTCAGTATGGCCTTCCAGTATTTGAAGTGTGCTTATAATCAGAGATTGCCTTTTCATGATCTGACAGGGATAGGACAAGGGTGAGTGGCTTTAAGTTAGAAGAGATTTACACTGGATATCGTGAGGAAGTTCTTTACTCAGAATGTGGTGAGGCACAGGAACAGTCTGCACAGTGAAGCTGTGGTTGCTCCATCCTTGAAGGCATTCAAGGTCAGATTGGTTGAGGCCCTGGGCAGCCTGATCTGGTTGGTGCCAAGCCTAATGACAGCAGGGGAGTTGAAACTAGATGATCTTTAAGGTCCCTTCTAACCCAAGCCGGTCTATGATTCTCTGATTCTAGTAGTTTAGGATTCTAGAATTCTATTTCTACATCTACATCCAAAGCTCCTGGTTTCAAACTCTTTCTTTTCTTAGTAAGAGAAGTGTATCTATGGAGGTGTGCTATAAAAGCTCTTTGTGTGCGGGCACATTGTTACAAAGTACCAAGTATTTCTGAAGCTGTAATACTTCAATTCAACTGCCAATTTGTTTGCATTGTTCAACTTTTGTGGACTTGACAAAAGCCCCACTGTTCAAATATCTTAATTATATTTTCTGTTTTATATCAAGGAAATGATTTTATCCATGAAATAGAAAAGTATGGTTTGGATTGTGGTGTTAAAATTTTACTTAAAACTCTTCTCCCATTAGCATGTTTTCCTCATTTCATTTGTGTCAGGAAATTCAACATGTTTTCTTCATTCCAGTCTTAGGGGACAATAAGCAGTATGTTACATGTTATTTGCATCATATTAGCTCAATAACACTTGGAGTAACTTAGGTGTAAATGCTTAAATTATTCTGATTATGAATAGGAAGCTAAGGATTTAATAAAGAATTGTATAATTTTTTTACGGCAATTTAATGACGATTTCACGTTCTCACTTTCATTTGGATCCATTTGCACGACTGGGAGCAGCTAAGAATTTCTCTGGAGCATGCAGTAATTCCTAGCTGGCACCAATGCAACAGTGATTTTTCTTTCAGCTGTCTGAAGCTGTTGTCTGCACTGTGGGGCTCTGGAAACTGAGTATAAATCATGGAAAATATTTTCTTCTCTATATGGGACACTAGGTGGACAGACCTGAACTGAATATCAGAGTTAGTCATTTTAGACTGCTTGGTGTTGCAGAGCTGCCCAAACTGTCTTTAGGTAGCATTCATTATGAACCAAAAGTGATCTAGTCACATCAGCAGCACCTGGTTGTTGTTGTTTTTTTCTTTTCTTTTCTGAACCCATGCCTGACCTTGTCTCCAACACTCAGACTTGGTAAACCTGGAAAAATCAATACAGGGAAAGTGTATTTATATCACTGTCACGGTTTTATGATTTTTGTTATCTGTATTCCACATCATAACATCATGTAGTACAGTGGGAGTTAAAGAGTTAATGCATCAGTTCCATGGATCGTGGATTGTGTGCTCCCTAGCCATCTCACCTTCAGCATTAGAGTAAGGCCTTTGTTTTTTGGGCACTTTCTCATTTATTTGATTTCTTAACTTCAATTCCAGTTGTATGGTACTATTTTGTGTTATCTTGCATTTCGCTATCATATTTAGTAAATTAGTTTTCTCCCTTAGCTCATTACTGCTGTTTTGTTGTTAGGCCCATCTACCTACTTTTTCCTTCACCCCTTCCCTCTCTCTCAGGGCATGGATCTATGGGTCCCTCAGCCCCATTAATCATGGAATGGGACCGTAACCACTGACAATCACTTTTGTGGTTTTAGAACCCCAGACATATCTCAATCCACATTTGAAACTTAATAGTTAGCTACCTCAGTTTTAGAGAATTGCATTTGATGAAGAATCTGGGCAAAAAACGAGGTAAAGTTTTCACTCACCTGAGAAAATCTTAAAAATCTTCTGTTTCAGTATTCACTGAAGGTTTGCTGTGTGACTGTGTGATGCTTTTGAATGCAGTGGATCAATATACATCAAATGCACTGTTGAATGTGTTTTGTTGAGAAAAAGCAACTATTAAAATATAAGGAGTGTTTTCACTGCTAATTTTTTTTTGTTGTTTCAATTTTGTTTAGAAGATAAAACTAAATAATAGGTTTATTGTTTTTTAAATTCTGTGTTTGGATTTCACTGCTGTCCCTACTACAAACTCCTGTAAAGAATGTTTCCAGCACCCTCATCATGCTTGGACTTACAAGGCTCATAACTAATGCAAGTTCTTCCAGGGAAGAACTCTGCCCCCAAAGCTGTGTTTTCACTGTGGAAAGTCAATAACAGAGCTGCAGAAAAAAGCAGTGTTCAATCCGTCTCATCTGTGACTAAACACAGTGTTAGATTTCTACTCCACAGTAAACAACAGATGTTTTTCAGATATTATTTCTTTATTTAAAGTCACTTTAAAATGTGAGAATTCCTAGAGCACGTGACCTCACAATTCAAAGTATAAAATATTGCAGCCTTTAGTAATGGCCTTATAATTCAGAAGATTAAAACAACACATTGACTCTTTAACATGAGTGATGATATACTAAAGTCTGACTGTCCTAAGGGACTTGCAAGCTGCCTTTTATTCATCATCTTTCTAAAAAATGCCATAAACCAAGTAAGAAAAAATGAGTAGAATTTTCATGGAATCTCAGAATCACCAAGGTTGGAATAGGCCTCTTAGATCATCCAGTCCAACTGTCCATCTGTCACCAATATTTCCCACTAAACCATGTCCCTCAACACAATGTCTGAACATTTCTTGAACACCTCCAGGAATGGTGACTCCACCACCTCCCTGGGCAGCCCGTTCCAGCATCTGACCACTTTCTTGGAGAAGTATTTCCTAATGTCTTAAATCTTCCCTGGCACAACTTGAGGCCATTCTTTCTAGTCCTATTCCTAATTACATGGGAGAAGAGGCCGACTCCCACCTCATCACAACCTCCCTTCAGGTAGTTATAGAGAATGATTAGGTAATCCTTGAGCCTCCTCTTCCCTAGTCTGAATAATCCCAGCTTCCTCAGCTGTTCCTCATAAGGCTTGTGCTCCAGACCCCTCTCCAGCTTCGTTGCCCTTCTTGGAACGTGCTCCAGGGCCTCAGTGTCTTTCTTGTAGTGAGAGGCCCAAAATTGAGTGCCGTTCAGTATATCCAGGTGCTAAGTGAGCCTTTAACCTAGCATAACTACATAAGGTGAATAAGTTGCTCTCTTTGCTGAACAAGTTTGGTATAACTTTTAGGTGACTTTGGGGAAGAGAATTAAGAAGAAGCAAATGTCATAATGAAATTTTCTCAGAAGATAGTAGTTTTGCCTCATTGATTTCTAATCAAGGATGTCTTTTCCTTTTGTAATGGAAGAGGTGCACGTAGTCCAAGCATAGCTGAGTCATCAAGATATGATCTCTACCTAGACAGTACTTCTGAATTCTGATGATGCTCGGTATCCACCATCTGAGGGAGTAATGGTGTGATAATTTGACAACTGAAAACTAGTTAAGAGAATTCCTTTCCCCTTTCCCTTCCCTTTCCTTTCCTTGGACTTTTGGAGGTGATATGGGTCATTGTCTTTATTTTGCAAGATCAGGTAGTGATGAGAACTGTGAAGCAGAGAAGCCAATCCATTATAATTATTGTAGATGAAAAAGGCATGTACATGCAAGTGACCTCCTGTGGCAGTGGGGTTGGAAGCTGATGATCTTTGAGGCCCCTACCAACCCAACCCATTCTATGATTCTAAGTAAACTAATTGTGGATTCCTTGATAAGTAAGCTAATCTAGAAAAGTTAGTATCTTCATAAGCTTGAAAGAATTTTTTCTAATTCTAGCTGGTCTTCTAAGTCTCTAAATCAGTTGTCATAGATGTAGTCACTACCCTTCAGGGAAATAAATTAATGTAAAAGAAACTTAATACAACAAAATTAATAAATTATTAGCACAATGTTGTTTGGCTGTGTCTTCTGAGAAGTATAGTATGAATGAAAATATTTGCCTTCTGATTTTTTGTCTCATTTGATTTTATATCTTAATTCTGTCACTGTGACCCAAACAAGATAATTCCATCTTATTCCCACCCCACAGATCTTATTTTAATCCTTATTCAAAAAGCTAATTAAAGATAGTTCCAACAAAAGAGAACTTGCAGCTTTCTTGAACTTAATATAGCATGATGAACTTTAGGAATGGACTATAGGATCACTTTTAAGATCTGGATATCCTCTTATCTGTACATGACTAGCCTATAGTATAACTGAAAAGAGATTAATCTGTACTGTACATAATTTATGATAGTCAAAGCTGAGAGTAGTAGTACGAAGTCTAAATGGATGTGGCCTGAAGGAGATGGAAATATACATGGAGCTTTGGAGCCATAAAGCTTTTGCTCAATTGCTACAGTCTGTATTATTTCTCTAGCTGGTACTATTAGGAGACGAAATGCCTTTTGTCCTACTTTTCATTGCAGTCAAATAGAGTAATTACATTTCTTGCAGTTTACAGACGAATTGTGGGTTAAAGTCAGACCCTTGAATTCAGCAGGTAAGCAAGAACTACCATACTTACTTTGAGATATACATATTAATTGTGTAGTTCAAGTTAACTCGTATGCTTAAAGGTGACAGTTTGCATGTAGCATCAACGCATATCACTGAAATAAAACAGAACGTGTTTCTTTGGCATTAGCAATTTTAACTTGATTTAGTTCTGCTCAGAGCTATTCCAGAGAGTGCAAGAAAGTGAAATTAAGGCACGTTAGTTAAGAGCTAAAGCAGTCCAACTTGAAAGTAAAAATATGCAATTTGGACCGGATGTGGCAAGCTACTGTTTTTTGCTTTATAACACTGAAACCCAGAAAGTATTTTGCATGGCTGTGACCTCTGTCCTTACTTAGGTACTTGATTTTTTACAGAAAGTTAACTGAACTAGACAAATGGATAAAGCAAGAAGCGCAAATTCCTGCCCTCAGGTAACAGAGCTATATAAACCAAGACTTGGTCTACCTTACAAAGAGAAAAGACTGTTTCCAGCTCTTAATACAGTTTTAGTGAGAAATCAACTTTGCAATTTAAATTCAATTGAGCTTTCATTAACAGTTAGCTTTGACTACAAATTGAGTGCCTGATCACCCTCTTCTGGAGAACCTTTTCCTAACACCCAGCCTGATCCTCTCCTGTTGCAGCTCCATGCCATTCCCTCAGGCCCTGTTGCTGTCACCAGTGAGCAGAGCTCAGTGCTGCATCTCTGCTCTCTTTGAGGAGCTGTAGGCTGCCATGAATCTTCCCCTCAACTTCTTCTGCTCTGGGTTGAACATACCAAGAGACCTCAGCCCCTCTTCAAACGTCTTGCCCCCCAGATCCTTCACTATCTTCACAGTCTTCCTTTGGATACTCTCTAATAGTTTTTTGTCCTTCTTATATTGTGGTGCCCAAACATACACCCAGTGCTCAAGGTGAGGCCACAGAGCAGTGGAACAACTCTTCTCCTTGCCCAGATGGCAGCGGTGGGCCTTATGCACCCCAGAGTATGGCTGGCCCTTTTAGCTACCAAGGCACACTGCAGATTCATATTCAGCTTGTTGTCCACCAGAACCACTCGTCTCTTTCTGCAGGTCAGAAAATGATTGAAATTATCATTAGTTATTGAAATCAATCTTACTTTTTAGACAAATTTTATTGCAAGGAAAATTATATGAACAAAAATAATCAAATGCCATGATCTAATCGTATCCTTTACTTTCTGTCTTTGCAAACAAGTTGCGACTTGGAAATGTACACCTAAGGACGCATGTACTTGAGAGAACAGCAAGGAAGTTTGAAGGCTGGCTCAGTAGCTCATGGAGGGAGTTTATAATAAGTTTGATCAAGAATTATTGGATATGCTACTATACGTAATAACATGGAATGGCAATTGCGTCATCTGCACCTTTTTTTGTTGTTGTCTTAAAAGAAAGTTATTTGTAATTCCTTAAGAAGAAAACAAAGAAATATTCTGTAGAAAGACTGGCTAGTACTGCTGGAACAAGAATAAATTAGGAAATAGAGTTACATAAGGAAACATATGTTCAATATTGAATTTTATATAATAAGGTTTATTTTTTGCTTTTGGAAGTCACACCCTTTATCAAATATATCCAGTTGACTTGGAAGTTGAGTTTACACTAAATTTCAGAGTGTGCTTTACATAATGTTTGAAAAAAATCTGATTTTCAAAGAAACATGACTTGCTTATTAAAAATGATTTAACAAAATGTATTCTCTAGATCTTTGAGAAAATGTGATTTGGTGGATCATTGTATGATTTTTCTGGTAGAAAACTGAGCAAACTTGTTATTGGCTGTTAACAATGACTACCTGATTGCAACAGTTATTGCATATTATGCACAGAGTTGGCATTTCAGATCATGTTTTGCTCTTCCAATTAACTTCTTTTTCTAGAAATCACATCTGTAGCTTTGTAAACAGCGCTCTGCATTTGTTTTATTTTTCCCCCTTTTTGTTTACTTTTTTTTTTTTTTAGTAGAGTTTCACTTCAGGACACTATCGCACAATGTAAAGATGGAAATACACTGTATTTCCAATATAAGTGGTTAACAAACTCACTTATAGTATTTGGACTGAAAGTAAGGTTTCTTGCTTCCAACGTTTTATGAAATTCCTGCTTTTAATCTTCAGGGTAATCATCATTAGTTTCAACCTATAAAACATGAGTTACAGTTTATACAGTTATGCATTTATCTGGACTTAGCAAACTGGTGAAAACTGTTTGCCTTAGCCTTCTCCTAGACAAACTTTGGATTTAGACTGGGTGCGTGTTTTGCAAGATGCATAGGAAATTGGCTTACAGGTCACACTGTGAGAATGGCGTTCAATGGTTTTTACTCAGATCAGCAGCCTATCACAATAGGAACCCCCAGAGATCAGTGCCAGGCCCCAAACTGTTCAACAGCTTCGTAAATAAACTGAATGATGGGATTAAAAGTACCTCCACCAATTTTGTTGATGACAGTAATGTGGATGGTGAGGTAGACACGTAAGAAAGGAGGGACATGTAAGAGAGGAGCCTGGACAGGCTGGAAGAGTGGGCAAATAAAAGGTTTAACAAAGACAAATACAAGATTCTGCACTTGGAAAAACATAACCAAAGAATTCAGTACAGGCTAGGAATGATCTGTATGGCTGAGGGGGAGCCCTGCTGAAAGGAACCTGAACATCTTCTTGGACAAGCTGATCATGACTCAGCAGCATTCCGCTGCAGCAATAAAGACAGATTGGATCCTGGGCTGCATCCACCAACAGAGGTAGAGATGTGATCATATTCAGAGTTTGTCAGGCTACACCTGCCCAGTTCTAGTCCCCCCACTTCAAAAAATGCATGGAAAAAATGGAGATAGTTCAAACGAGGCCCATAAAATGATCTAAGGTGTGGAGAATCTGCTCTTTGAGGGAAGACCGAAGGAAGTAAGTCTTTTCACACTGGAGAACAGAGGGTTCAGACTCATCATGGTGTTCCAGTACTTAAAGGGTGACTAAAAAAAAGGACAGAATCTCTCTCTACAGGGAGCCACCTGGAGAAGACAGGTGTCTTCTCCAGTGAGTGTTAAGTTGCATTGGTACAGGTTTTATTGTGATATTAGAAAGTTTTTACAGTGAGAACAATCAGCCACTGAAACAGTCTCTCCAGGGATGTGGTAAAATCCCCATCATTAGAGATTTTCAAGATGCAATAGAAAAGGGTGCAAGGTAATCCCATCCAGGCTCCCTTTTCCCACAAGAAGTTGGATTTTTCATGGTCCTTTCTAATCCAGGCTTTTCTCTGATTCTGTGATTCTATATTGTGTGAATTCCATGCAGGAAGGAATATTATCTCCAGGTTTTGAAAGAGTGGAAATGATTGGACACTTCTTTGCTCAGAACTGTGAAGACGAAATTTTCCAAGGATTATATTATTTACAGAAGAAATGAAGGCTAGCCTGTGGCTGATCTCTGAAGGAAGTAGAAGGGAAAAGGACTACAAATAATATAATTTTTTTCAACCACTTTAATTACTGGAAGGAGAAGAAGGCCAAGATGAATGTGGTCAGACTCTGCTATCTGCTCAACATGTGGACTGTTTTCTGATTTTGAGCGTTTTGATGTCTATCCAACAGACAAAGGAGTTGAGATGCTTGGCAACTCTGCCTGTATGGCTAATGGCAAAGCTCTAATAGTGTTGTCCTTGTCAAAAAAACTGCAAGCACATCTCAGAAGGAATCTGGGGATCCAGCTGGTACAGAATAAGCTCCTAAAGCCTATGTAAAAATATATCTAAGAAACTGTCTGAAGATCTAAAAGAAGTTAATCGTAGGTACTATATTGCACAATTCATCTTTGCTTACTTTGAAATTCTTGAAATTACTTAAACAGTATGCAGTAAGTATTCTTGTTAGCTAAGTGCTTTTTCAAGTGTTTCTGAAATTAAAGAACCTTACGTAAGGAATTTCATTAAAGTGTTAAACTTCAAAATTATGAGTATTAGCATTTAAAAATTCTATTATTTCAGTTTTTAATCTAGAAATATGAAATCTATGTGCGTTACTCACATGTACTGCAGATGTCATGCTCTGTGTAGGTAGCCTGTAATCATTATGTTTAAGCAACAGCCTTTTTGGGCAGCAAGAACATGTGGGAGAAAAAGTGCCAAGGTTTTGGGAGGTTTGAAAGCAAATGAGACAGATTGTAGCAGATTTATGGTGTTTTGTTTTTATTGTTACTATTTGCTTCTTTCTTTTCAAAAACAAAACCCCAAATATCAGAATATGTAGAAAATCATTTCAAAGCTGTCAGTCTGAAAACACACATACACGTTCCCGGGTTTCGGCACCACTTGAAAGCACACTCACACACACACACAGACACACACACAATAGCAGCAAGAAAAGCTTTTTTTTATTCAAAGGTGTAGCACTACTTTTATAATACTTGTTATCCACTATTGCCATCTAAAGCATACTCCCTTAATGCTGATTGGATATTTTTGCTGAGGCATGTAGCAGTGAAGCATGAAGCAGTATTTTCCATCTACTGACATATCAAAAGGTAGCTTATCGGATCATCTTAGTTTGCCATTTTCCCTGCGTCACGGGTACATTCTTTGGTCAATTAGTCCCTGTTCCTTCGGGGAGGGGGGCCTTTGTCGTTACATCTCGTATCCTCGCAACCGCCTATTACAACATCAGTCTGAGGAGTCACTTGCTTTTACTAGTCAGGATTTTATAGAGAGTCCTCATGAGATTTTTATACGTATTTTTTTTCAATCAAAAAGTGACCAAGAGAGTTAACTATTAACAAAGCTAAGTACTATTAATTGCTTAGAATGGCAAGTAATACAAGAAATACATATTTTTCTAAATTAAAGATGAAGATTAATGTTATTTTGTCTCAAAATACACACTTTTATATATTCAAAGTTTCAGAGAAAAATCAAATGAGAATCTAACTTTTCGTTCAAAAAGATATTTTTTGAAAAGGCTTAATACCTTAACTGCAAACACTCTACTGTTTTTGTGATGTGATCATGCTTTATTCATGGCAATAACATTGTCATTAATTGGGTCTTGTCGTGGTCAAGCCTTTGACAAACTGAAATGAATTGGAATGCTAATTCATTACAGTCATAATGGATAATTTTATTCAAGACAATTTTAGTTAGTTTGTACTAAGGTAAGTAACACATATGTAAAAAAAATCCTCCTGACATAATTACAAACACACTGCTCCTATGTTAAACCTGCTCAGTTGAGATTGTTGTTATAAAATTTGTCTAATTGCCTGACTCATTTCTTCTGTGAAAAGCTTCTTAAAATTCCAGGTCAGAAGAAACTGTTATAATCAACCGAATATACAGGTAAATACAAGGATCTTCAGCAAATAATATCTGAAGCAAATCTCAAAGATATGACTGAAATGAAACATACTTTTTAGAAAAATGCTCCAGATTTAAGACACCAATGATAATAAATTTGTCTATGCTTTCAGTCTATTAAGCATTCCAACTATTCTGAGTATCTGTAAAGTTTCAGAGCTTTTATTAGAAGTGAAAAATATTAACTGCAATTGGTCGCTGCTGGCATTTTCAGCATTTCCGGATGTGGACAGTCAGAAAGATAATCCAAGAGTGGCAACTTGGGGCTTCTAGCACAGCTAGTATCCTCTGCCTACCTGCTAAAGAATTGGATCTGAAGAGATTGAAAGCCCAGATTACATGTTTTAGGGAAGCAGTGTCTCGGAGCTTCAGATAATGCATTTATCTTCTAGCTAAAGTGAGCAGAATGAGGCACATTTCTTTTCTCAGCAGATGGACTGCAATGATGGAAGCCTTGATTGCTTCACCCAGATACTGAAGGTATCTGTGAACTTGTGGGACTATGAACAGTGGCTTCTGGAACACCTGGTTATCACAGAATAAAGCATCCTCTGAGGTAGTAATTTAAGGCAAGTTTACATCTGTATTACATCATATATAAACACACTAACCAATTCTTTCTTTCTTTCTTTCTTTCTTTCTTTCTTTCTTTCTTTCTTTCTTTCTTTCTTTCTTTCTTTCTTTCTTTCTTTCTTTCTTTCTTTCTGTTGAAGCACATATTAGCTTGAATAAAGATTGTTTAGGATTATCTAAATTCAGAACTTGCTAATGACATAGGAAGATAACTTTACCTTTTCTTCCTTTTCATAGAATCATAGAATCATAGAATTGCTCAGGTTGGAAAAGACTTCAAGACCATCAAGTCCAACCACAACCTAACCATACTACCTTAACAATCTACCAGTAGATCATATCCCTGAGCACCATATCCAAATGTTTTTTGAACACATTCAGGGATGGTGACTCGACCACCTCCCTGGGGAACCTATTTCAGTGCTTAACAACTCCTTCTGTAAACAAGCTTTTCCTGATATCTAAACTAAACCTACCCTGGTGCAACTTGACCTGTCACCAGTGAGAAGAGACCAACCCCGCTCTCGCTGCAATCACCTTTCAGGTATTTGAAGAGAGCAATAAGGTCTCCCCTTAAAACAATAAGCTCTTCCCTCAAACAATAAGGTCTCCCTTCCCTTTCTTCTATATCTTCCATGTTCTGACAGATACTATAAGAAGAGAAGACAAACACAAGAGAATTAACGCAACTAATAAATTTATATTAACTGTTCAGATATTGGACAGGTATTGGACAGAATAGCCAGAGGTGAGGCGTTACTGGACCCGGTGCTCACCAGTGCAAAGTTGGTTGTTAAAGAGGTTAAGAATAGAGGCAATCTGGACTGTAGTGACCATGCTTTGGTAGAGTTTGTGATCTCAAGGAACATGGGGTTGGCAAACAATGGAGTCAGGACCTTGCACTTCAGAAGAGTAAACTTCCAGCTGTTTAAGAAAGTACTGGATGAGAACCCTGGGAAACTGACCTTAGAGACATACAAATTGAACAGAATTGGCAGCTTTTTAAGGATACCTTTCTGAGAGAACAAGAGTTCTCCATCCTCCAGCATAAGAAGTCATGCAGAGAAGTCAGGAAAACTGCATGGCTGAGCAAAAACCTGTTAGTCAAACTGAGGAATAAGAAGGAAAAATACATGTGGCCAGGGAAGAATACAGGAATTTCATCCAGACCTGCAGAGACAGGATCAGGAAAGCTATGGTGCAGGTAAATGAGAAGGGAGAACATGGAAAAAAAAGGCATGGAGAAGGCTGAGATTCTCAGCAGTTCTTTGCCTCAGTCTTCACTGACAGCCAAGCTTCCAAAGCCTCCCTCTCATGACATGTAAAGAGTAAGTTCAAGACCTCATGAAGAGACTGAATATGTATGAAGCCCAGTAACATGGTGTCATGGTTTTATGATTTTCGGTTATTCGTATTCCACATCATAACATCATGTAGTGTATGTACCTGGTTCTCAGAAGAGAAGGACCATTACATTCCCCGGGGGACTCTGCAACCCTGTTACAGTTTTCCGGCCAGAGAGAAAGATAAAAACTCGCAGATCACGAGACCTCGCTCTCTTTCCGCCCGTCTCTCGTCCTGGTAGCATCTTGCTCCCCAGCTGTCTTATCATCAATATTAGAGTAAGGCCTACCTTGATTTTTGGACATTCTCTCTCATTGTATTGGATTTATTAGCTTAAATTGTAATTATATAGTATTATAGTGTATTATTTTGCATTCCAATATCTTATTTAGTAAACTAGTTTGTTTCTTCTCAGATTGTTGCCGCTGTTTTTGCTCTCAGGCCCAATCTCCTTATCCTTTTTTTCCCTTATCCCTTTTCCCTTGGTGTGGATCCGTGGGTCCCCCGTCCCATTCATCACGGAACCGGGCCGAACGCCCGTAAACCGTTGACACATGCATCCCAGGGTCCTGAAGGAACTGATTGATGTGGTTGCCAAGCCACTCTCCATCATATTCAAAAAGTCATGGCAGTAAGGGGAGGTCCCTGGTGACTGAAAAAAGAGAAGCATCACTCCCATTTTTAAGAAGGGTAGAAAGGAAGACCTGGGAAAGAACAGGTCAGTGAGCTTCATGTTTGTGCCTGGGAAGATTGTGGAACAAATCCTGTTGGAAGATATATTAAGGCATATGTAAGATAAGGAGACAATCTGAGACAGCCAGCATGGTTTCACCAAGGGCAGTTCCTGATGTGGCAGTGCCTGACTAGGCTGGTGCCTTCTACAGTGGAGGGATACCATTGGTGGATAAAGGAAGGGCAGCTGATGTTGTCTACCTGGACTTGCACAAGGCCTTTGAGATGGTCCCATACTACATCCTTATCACTAAATTGGAGAGATATCGATTTGAAGGCTGGACTACTTGATGGATAAAAAGTTGGTCGGATGGTCACAGAGTGTTGTGGTTGACTGCTCTATGTCCAGGTGTCCCTTGCCAGTGTCCATCTTCAGAGCAGTGCTCTTCAACATCTTAGTCAACAATATAGACTATGGGATTGAGTGTACCCTCTTCAAGCTGAATGGTGCAGTTGACACACACACAAAGGAAGAGATAGATGTTAGAAAGAAATTCTTTGCTCAGAGGGTGATGGGAGAAGGAACAAATTGTCTGGAGAAGCTGTGAACGACCCTTCTCTGGAGGCATTCAGGACCAGGTTGGATGGGGTACATGGCAGGGGGTTGTAACTAGATGATCTTTGAGATCATTTCATCAGCCTAAGCCACTTCATGATTCTATGATTTCATTATTTCATTACAATGCCATTTAAGACTCCAAACTGGTGATTTGATATAAATAATGTAAAATGACACAGAACATTATGAGATCGTTATAAAATGTGGATTATGAATTAAGGGAAGTTAACTGAACTAGTATCAACAGTTTATTCATTTCTTATGTTTATCTTAACACTGGCAGAATGAAGTACAAGCAGAAGCTGTGGTAGTTTCCTTGCATTCTTTCACTGGTGTATTGTACTACATTATATATAATAGAGAAAATCACTGTAATTAAATTGAACCCATATGCTTCAAAATCTGGGCCATAATTTAATATCCCATCATATTCAGTATTTGAGAGGCAAGAAGGAACACAGGATTGCGAAGACAATAACAGGGAAGTTATCTGATTCCTTTAAAATGAAAAATGAATTAGAAAGCATAGAAATGTCTATAATTTGTTTGCACTCATGGCAGAATATTTCCTGATCTGCCCAGGCATAGGTATTTCTGAGGAATTTTATATGAATTCAGACTATGTGATACTCATATTGCAAAAATGCCTGCAACACAGTATTAATATACATTTTGCAGTTTTAGCCTCGAAGTCTACACTTGATTCTGATAATCCAGGTAACTACATGCTGGTACCTAATTTTCTCTTTTGATCACGTTTATTTAAAAATTGATGTGCATATAGGTGTCTACATAGTCTTATCCCATAGAGCTAATATTCAAAACAGGTGTTTGAATGCCTTTGTAGGACCCAAAGACACTTGTTACAGAAAGCAGTAATTTCATCTGTTTCTGGGGTGTATCACTCCAGCTATCTGGAATTTCAAGAACTAATTACTAGAAAATTCTGGGGGGGTAGGGTGGGGGGGAAATCCATCCTGAAAGTAAACAAATAAACAAATAAATAAACAATGAGCTTAATTTGAATTAAATCTCTTCAGCAAGGCAAAAAATATTTTTTCTTTTTTAACGAGTGTTATTTTGTTTATCAAAGTAACATTGAGATCTTTATGGAAATAGAATTCCTGAAGTCTGGGAGGAAGATTGGTCTGTTGATTTTTAGTTTGGTTGGTTTGGATATTGAACTAGCATCTAATTTTCTAGGAGCTGCTCTGAAGTGTATTTCTGAAATGGCTGAAATTATCTGTCATGCATCGAAGGGAACACTAAATGATCTTCTAAGCATTTAATTTTGTTAGATTTTTTTTTTCCAATAAAGAGAGATACTCCAATATTTTAGCAGCAGAAATAGAAGGATTTCACTTTGTCAGTCCTCTGGAAATGAGGGTAGATAGTAGGAAATTCATTTAGCAAAGAATTATGTTATTTTGAATGTGTTTAATTTCACTTCTGAACAAAATGCCATCTCTGAACATTAGAGAGATTTGATTTTATTTACACACATTAACAAAAGGAAGTTAGTTTTGTGTCATGCGTAAGTAATGGTTGCACATGTTCTTAAGTTTAGAAAGAAGAGATAATGTAGTACAAAGTTCTAAATAAATGGCTGATGGAGGCAATTTCAAGACATTATCAGATTCATCAAAATGATAATACACACTGGCAAAGATACGGCTCAGTTACCTTGTATATGTTGGGAAAAGCGAAGTACTTATGGATCCCCACGCTAACACTTGTATATAATGTCAGAAGAAGTTTTCATAGGATGCAAAGAAAAGCAACTTAAAACTAAAAAATATCAAAGTTGAATTGTGTAACTTATTATCTTACACTGCAGTATCAATTCACTTGCAATCCTCCATTATTTCCTCTCTGTAGGATCCATGCTTTTTTTTTTTTTTTTTCCCTACAGGAGAACAGGAGACTGAAAAAATAAGAAACCAGATTATGCTTACTTGACCATTAGCCTTAAAATGATTGTAATTCTAGCTGGAGACATATTTAATAAAGTACTTAATTATAGAAAAATAATTAGACCTCTAATTGTTGTGTTTGAATAGAGTTAAATCCTAAGATTTAACTTTATTGATGTATGTTTTCAGTAAGACAGTGTCTCTTTATGAATTTTGTCTGAAAATACTCAGTAGATAAATACTTACTACTTTTATTAGCAAAAGAGTAAGTATTCCAAGTCATACAATGTAGATATTCACACTACATATAGTAGATAATCTGAATAAAGGCTTAAGTAATGCATTCATTGGTCTATTTTAGTAAGCAGAAAAGAAACCATGTTAATTCAGCTATATATTTGAAACATAATGTTACCTCAAGTAATGCATAGTTTAAGACAGTGAATACAGCACACGGGACTCAGGACACTGACTACTGAAGCACTGGCTGGCAGTAAAAGAGTATGTGAATTTCCCTAGTTTCTCTTAGTTGCTTAGTTGCAATGCTTAAAAACAACACAGTAGTGATGAAAACATACAAGGATAACTTTGGTTCACTTGTAGGAAAAAATATGGTATGAATTCAGGTTAATTAAGTTCATACAAGGATGTCTTTTTTCCCTCATCTGCTTGGCTTAGAAAATGGCATGAAACTGAGGTGTCAGTGTTCCATGATTGATGGTATTTTTTTCTCAAATCAAAATAGCAAACCATCAGAAGAAGGGAGATACTGCCTTGCAGAAAGCACAGGTGCCACCATCTACGTCAGCATTTATTTTGCAGCTTGTGATGCTAAGGGCTCAGCGCTCTGAGATTTATTCTGTCTCACAGCCGCCTTTCTGCAGATAGTGTGTTTCCTATCTCCAGCTTGTACTTATTCAGAAATATTCCTTGGATTTAAACTATAGTTAAATCCAGGCCTCAAGCACTGCTGTTGTCATGGTTTTACGATTTCTGTTATTGGTGTTCCACATCGTAACATCATGTAGAGCACTGGGAGTTAGAGAGTTAATGCTCCATTTCCGTGTATTGTTGATAGTTCCTGGTACCTTTTACAGAAGAAAAGAACTACGGCTCCCAGAAGACTTCATTGTTCTGTTTCCGTTTTCCGTTTAGAGGGAAAGATAAAACTATTTGGGAGTCACGAGACTGCTATTCCCTTCCTTTCTTCTTTCCGCTTGTCTCTGCAGTGTGTGCTCCCTAGCTGCCTCGCCTTCAGCACTAGAGTAAGGCCTTTGGCTTTGGACACTCTCTCTCTCATTTATTTTATTTATTATTTTCAATTCCAATTATATTGGATTATATTGTGTTATCTCGCATTTCTGTATCATATTTAGTAAATTACTTTTCTCCCTTAGCTCATTACTGCTGTTTTGTTTTTAGGCCTATCTTGGAGTGTGGATCCATGGGTCCCCTAGCCCCCATTTAGCCATGGAATGATCCCAAACTGGGCTGGAACTGTTTACAGCTGTCTATCTCAGTGCTTAAATTCATGGTACATCTATGTCCCCCAGGGTATCCTCTACTACATTTGGGATATATTTATATATATTTGCTACAAGTACTGCTCTTGTAGGATTACACTGATTAAAACTAGAGAAAAAAGTCTATAAAATATTCAGAACTTAAACTTTCCCATTGAAAAAGTGTACTATCAATCATTCAAAACTACTAAAATTTCCTATTTTCCTCAAAGGTAGTCCGAACTGGGTATTTTTCATTATTGTATGTGACAAAAGTGTCAATAGTTCTTGTGAGTTAATCATCAGAAATGCTAGATTCCAGTTAATATTTTGATAATTGTTGTTTGCCCATCCAGCAGCTATAGCAGCTAGCTTTATTTTTGAGGAAAAGCAACTTAACAAAACTCAGAGTAAACTAAAAATTTTCTAGACCTTTGCAAGAATAGCTATTTGTTCCTCCTTTTCTTGTTAATGAATTTACATAATTGTTCCAGGCACGCAGAAAGAATAAAATAAAATTTATATTAAAACTATGCAATTGCAGCATGAATAACTATTTCCAATCCTGTTTTTGTTTTTCTGCTCTCAACGTCCATGAGTCAATGCTTGTTTCTTTTATAGATGTATTTTACTTCAGAAAAATCTGCCAGCTCTAAGTTTCCCTGAAAAATACACACAAACAGTTCTTATGGGCACTTAAAGAAAGGATGGAGGATTTGTGCAGGGTCTGATCGGAAGTAGTGAATATCAGCATTTGAATTAACTCTACACAGATCCCTACAAATTTCATGTTTATTTGAAATGCAAGGTTAGTAAATTACAATCATTTTAGATAAATGTCAGCTAGTTAATCTGGCCACCTCCAAGAATCTGCCTGAAAGTAACCATGGTTGAAAGCAGTTTATTGTATCTGCAGTGTTTTCAAGCAGTATAATTTTTGCTGCTCAAAGATTCTGTCATACCCAAGGGATGTGCTGGAATGTTTTATTGTATGTAGAGGCTCTATGCACATGAAGGATTTGTTAAACTCATTCTGATCAGTTCACTGAAAACTTGAATGCTGTTTGAAAGCTTTCTGTACTGGTTGGATTTCACTCAAAAATTCTAATTCACAGTAAGAAGCATGGACTAAAAGTTACAATGGAGATAGAGAATAAGTAATATCCATTTTCCTGCAATTTGTCTTCTCTGAACATAGTGTCTCTCTTGTGATGTGACTCAGTAGTGTCCTAATACTCCCCAAAATATTGATTATAATTTTCTGTTTTCTCTCCTCCATGTCTTGTATATCTATTAATATGGAAACAAACAAACAAACAAACAAAAAGACCTAAAGAGGATATTTTCTCTCAGAGTTTAGAAGCCACTCAATAAACATTTGTAAACCTGTGCCTTTTTTCTTCATTTAAACATCTGACATTTAAACCTTTGTTGTAGAATAAACTGCCCCAGTAACAGTGAGTCAACAACACTACATTCCATTTCAAATGACTTTATCCCATTAGAGGAATGGATCATAAAGAATGGGCTGTAAGTGATCTTATTAGTGTCTTGTCTCAAAAATGTAAGGGAATATCGTAGTGAAATATATAGGAACATGAAGCTTGCATTTCTGATGACATTGTGTTGTCCATTTTCACTGTTGTGAGGTAAATAAGATAGATACAAAGTGAAATGAAGTGGAGGAGGAAAAAACAACTTACCACCTATGGCATGCATCTACATCCAGTTGTTATGCATTCAAATCATCTGATGAAATGAAACATTTAGTTTTCTATTTCAAGTTTTTATGTACCACAATTAGATTTGTTGTTTATATTAGAAAATTGTTATAGTTGATTATATAATTATATATTATAATTGATATATGTAATTGATATAGGGTCAGAAAAAAAGGAGCATTTGCCTAGGCCAAGACCAAAGGAAGATGATGAAAACAAGGCAGCTGTGTAGTAATATTTCTTCAGCATACAATCCCAGCTTCTTGGAACAGAGGACATTCACACATTAATAATCTGCATGAGTAGTGGAGAAACCAAATTTTGGTCCATAGTTTTCTCAGTCTCCAGGTAAGGAGAAACAGTTGATGTAGAGAGATTTGTAAGCTGCTATTTATTGTTGAAGTGAAAGCACACAAGCACATGGATGTCCTCTTACAAGCATTTCAGAATGTTGTAAGATGGGACTTTTGGCTAATTCTTTTTTTGTTTTTTTTTTTTTTCTGCCTATCTCCCTGTCAAGGTCCATTTGGATCTTTCAAATTTACCGAAAAATCTACTCAGTAAATTAAGCTCTATTTTATGAGTCTGTTAGGTAAAGAGAGAGAGAAAGAGGGAAATCAAATAAGGTAGTCATATTCAACCTGCAGACCACAATGCTATATGTGGTCTGGTCCATCCCATCCTGCTGCTGCATTCTGTCCTGTACCATCATGGTGGAAACTCTGCCCCACTGAGTGGCCTGGCCTGGCTGTGGGCATGCACCCATCACTCACAACAAAAACACATCAGTGTGCAATTGCAATTGGCACTGTCGGGGCTGAAACCAGGGCACTGAGAGGGCACAGTACTGTACTAGTTCTAGTTATGGCAAATAATATTATGCATTTTGATACAGAGGATAAACACAGTCCTGTGAACAAAAAAATATAGAGCCTCACTTTCAGTTTTGATAAAGAAATTTGAGAATAAGTTTCAATATTGTCAAAAAATCATTTTTTTGGTAGATTTGTAACTCCATTTTCAGTCAACGTAAACACATTAATTCTGAATTTTCAAATTGATGTACAGAGCTGTAATCAGATATTCAACTTAAAATTTTGATCATGTCTATCTACGAGACTCTTATAGGATTTCTCTTACCTGAGAAGAACATCCCTTGCTTCACAGTTGTGCTTTATTCACGTCATCGTTTTTGGCAGCATGTATATTTGTGAACAAATATTTTCAAAGATAAGTACAGGAAGAGTAAAATTTTATCAAAAATCTCTGACGAACACCTTGCGAACTCAGTAAGAGTTGCAACCACTACCACAGAACTGGACTGATGCTCTAGTTTCACAAAATCAAGTTCAAATATCCCACTAGTTTTTATTTTGTATGGATGGAATAGTCTGCTGTCTGAATTCTTTAATGCATTTCTTTATTTATTCATGAGTTCACTAACTTGTGTGCCTATGAGCAAAACAGTTACCTACTTGATTGTAAGAGTGCTCATCCTTCCTACTTGATCACACTGCAGGTATCCAGCGTGTATGAAAACCTTATCAGCTCAGCTTTCCAGGTAAACTGGCATATTTGTATCAGCTGGGAAATTTGGTCTGTACCATTTCCATAAATTAGTATGTGCTAAAGAAACTGCCAGACAATTAGCACTCAAAGATGCCAGAAATGCCTACTGTGGAGACAGCAGGATGTAGGTGACAGTGGCTGCAGGAGGGCCCTTGACAAGAGGATGTCTACTGTGTCCTGCAAAGAAGCTCCTCTCCTGTGACCTGACAACATGCCAAAGCTGCACATAAGGCTAAAACTTGTGTAGGGGCTGTGTGAACAGCCACACCCCTCAGCTCCTTCAGCCAGTCTTGAGTGTAAAACATATGTACTCACCAGGATTACTGGTGGCAGTGACTTTTAACTAAACATACTGGCATTTTTCTTCTCTTTGCAAATGCTGTAAAATTATCTTAGTAACATCCATTGCTGTTAAGCATTCAACTTTAGTGAATAGACCTATGACATGACTTTCTGAAGAGAAAAAAATAAATGGTTATGTGCCTAGCTAAATACTAAAAAGACCTTTATCCAAAACGTTTATCTATATAATTTTGTTTCTTTAGTTTTATTTCAATTATGGAATATTTCTAACAGGCAAACATTCTCTTTGCTCAGATGTTTTGCTTGCATCACACAGCTTGGTGTGATCTTCAAACTTGCAGAGAGTGCACTCAATCCCACTATAAATGTAATTGATGGAGATATTAAAGAACATTTGTCCCAATACTGACCCCTGAGGAACACTATTTGTCACTGATCTCCATCTGGACACTGAGCCATTGACCACCATTTTCTGAGAACGATCTCACAATCTCACAATGAGTTCCTCTTCCTCTTTCTTTTCCTATCTGCCCACCTCCTTCCTCTTCTCTTTGCCCTCTCTCTCTTTTTCATTTTCGGGTCTCCTGGAAGATGAATCTATTTTCCACAGCAATATATGCTTCAAAACATGATATTATTTGGAATCCAAAATTTTTCTAATTACAGAATCAAAGAATCAAGAATTGCAGGGTTTGGAAAAGACCTCTGGAGATCATCTAGTCCAATATCTCTGCTAAAGAAGATTCCCTTGGAGTAAGTTACAGAGGAAAGTGTCTGGGCAGGCTTTGAGTATCTCCAGAGGAGAAGACTCCACGACTTCTTTTAGCAGCTTGTTCCAGTGTTCCAGTGCTCCACCACCTTCAAAGTAAAGAGGCTTTTCCTGTTGTACAGATGGAAATTCCTCTGTTCCAGTATTTGCCCACTGCCCCCTGTCATTGTACACTACTGAAAAGATCTTGGACCCTTTATCTTGATACCCACTCTTCAGATATTTGTAAGTGTTGCTAAGACCTGCTCTACACCTTCTCCAGAGTAAAGAGTCCCAGGTCTGTCAGCTTTTCCTCATAAAAGAGATGCTCCAGTCTACTAATCCTCTTTGTAACCCTCCGCTGGCATCTTTCCAGTAGTTCCCTGTCTTTCTTGAACTAGAGAAACCAGAACTGGATACAGTACTACAGATGCGGCTGCAACAGAGCAGAGTAGAGGGAGAAAATCACCTCCCTTGACCTGCTGGCCACACTCTCGTTAATGTACTCCAGAATACCCTTGGTCTTTTTGGACAAAAGGGCCAAGTTGTTGTCTACCAGGACACCTAGGTCCTCCTCTACAGAACCCCTTTCCAGGAGATCAGCCCCTAATTTGTACAGATGCATGCAGTTATTTATTTCCAGGTGTAGGACCCTACACATACCCTTGTTGAACCTCACAAGATTCCTCTTCACCCAGCTCTCCAGCCTGTCCAGGTTTTGATGAATGGCTGTACAGCCTCCTGGTGTGTCAGTGTCAGTCACTCCTCCCAATTTCGTATCAGTAGCAAACTTGATGAGGGCGTACTCTGTCCCTTTGATACCTCACTTTAGTAATTTAGTCAACATTCAAAGAAAAGACCACTTTGTGCTCCAGACAAGATAAGAGCAGTCCCCTTTTATAGATAGGCAAGAAGAGGAACCCTTGGTATAAACGTTGTAAAGAGGTGACAAAGGACAATCTACATGCCAAAGATGTTCCAAAGAGCAATGGCAAGAAGCATAGAATGTTTCTCAACATCAGTACCATACATGGGAAAACTGAGAGACCACCAGGGACGTTTCTCCCAATTCAGTACCTTGTGCAGAGGCAATTTTGCAATGTATTATGCAGACATGTCTCAGAAATTATCACAGAATCAAAGAATCACAGGAGTTGGAAGGGTTCTCAAGTGATCATCAAGTCCAACCTCCCTGCTAAAGCAGGGGCCCTACAATAGGTTGCGCTGGTAGGAGTCCAAACAGGTCTTGAATATCTCCATAGAAAGAGACTCTACAACCTCTCAGGGCAACCTGTTCCAGTGCTGTGCCACCCTTATAATAAAGAAGTTCTTCCATGTGTTTTTATGGAACTTCCTATGTTCAAGTTTTAGGCCATTGCTCCTTGTCCTATTACTAGGCAACACTGAGAAGAGTATGGCTTCATCCATTTGCTTCCCACTTCCCTTCTTCCCTTTAGATATTCATAAACATTAATTAGATTCCCTCATGCTGTTCTTTTCTCCAGGCTGAACAGACCCAGGTTACTCAGCCTTTCCTTATGCAGGAGATTCACCAGGCCCTTTATTATCTTCATGGACTTCTGCTGGACTCCTTTTAGGAGATCCCTATTATATGAACATTCATTTTTTTAATGTAGATAATGAATATTTTTCATACCCTGGTGTGCATGTTATGAGGAGAGATTCACCACGCATCCAGTCCTGCAATAAACCAATGTCAGTTTTCTAAACCCTCTCTGCCACTTACATCAGAAATTATCTTTATGGACACATAAAGATTATCTTTCACTTGCTGTAGGAACTTGCTGGTCTGTGCGTGCCTGGCTGTGTTGCTTTTCCAACAAATATCAGGAAGATTGAATCTCCCATGGGAAGCAGTGCCAGTGATCATAAGGTTACTCTCAGCTCTTCGTAGAAAGCCTCATCAAATTCCTTCCTCAGATGTCTGTGGAACATCTCATCAGCTTCCTCCTTGTGATCAGGCAGCCTACAGTAAACAGCCACAATGATGTCACACATATTAGAGTGCCTCTTAATTCTTATCCATAAGCTCCCCATTCTTTCTAGACAGATCTAGATGTGTTTCAGCTGCACTCTCACATAAGGAACAACTCTACCTCCTTCCCTTCCTGGCTTGTCTTCCTTAAAATGTACATAGCAATCCGTGACAGCATTCCAGTCATGCAATCTGTCCCTCTGTGTCTCTGTTCTCTCTGTGCCTATTCTCACTCTATTCATTTTTTTTTCTGCTTTTACTAGGATGAATCATCAATCATTTCCCAAAGAAGTTTAGGGACACCTACATGTAGTTTATATATGCAGTGATTATTAACAGGACTCATACCAGGCTGATAATATTTTTTAATTTCCCAGGTAAGAGTGTTTATAAATAATTTCTTACACTTTGTCATGGTTTTATGATTTTTGGTTATTGGTACTCCACATCATAACATCATGTAGTGAATGTACCTGGTTCTCAGAAGAGAAGGACTACTACATTCCCCACGGTACTTTGCTCCTCTGTTACCATTTTCCAGCCGGAGGGAAAAGATAAAAGCTCGCAGTATAAAAACTTGCAGATCACGAGACCTCATCCCTTCTCTTTCCGCCGTCTCTCGTCATGGCAGCACCTCGCTCTCCAGCCGTCTTATCGTCGGTAGTAGAGTAAGGCCTACCTTGATTTTGGGACATTCTCTCTCTCTGTATTGGATTTATCAGCTAAAATTGTAATTATATTGTATTATAGTGTGTTGTTTTGCATTCTGATATTTTATTTAGTAAATTAGTTTGTTTCTCCTCAGATTGTTGCCGCTGTTCTTTGCTCTCAGGGCCATCTCCTTACCCTTTTTCCCTTTTCCCTTTTCCCGGGGCGTGGGCCCATGGGTCCCCCGTCCCCTTCGTCACGGAACCGGGCCGAACGCCCGTAAACTGTTGACACACTTCAAAGAAAAGAAGTGTATGTAGGCAAGTGCACGCTTGGGGCTTCAAGCAGAACACCTCCTTGCTCTCCCCACTCCACCAGGTGCCTTTGTATAACAGGTATGAAGCTCTGAAGGTGGAATGCTCTTCTGTGGGTGTTAACAGTGTGCTTACACTAGGAGAACCAACAAATACTAGAAAAACCTACCCATAGTATTAAGGCTAAGCCCCCAAAGAAGAAAAGATTGGTATTAGTTGTAGTTGACTCCTCCCTGCCGAGAACTGAATGTTCAGTATGCTGGGCAAACACTCTTCGCAGAGAAATCTGGTGACTCCTGGACTTCCGTGGGAAGGATGTCACTATGAAACTGCTTTTCCACATGGGAGGCGATAAAGGGGCTACGTGTTGTTCAAGGGCTATCAAAAGGGACTTCAGAGCCATTGGATTGCCTATTGAGGGCGCAGGTCATCTTCTTGTCTCTACTTCCTGTAGTGGATAAGGACACTGAAAGAAATGGAAGGATTTGATCTACAAAACGTTGGTTTCATGTCTGGTGCAATACCAAAACTTTGGGTTTTTTTGACAGTGTGATGGCCTACCTGGTACTAGGCTTGCAGTTACCAGGTGGATGTCACTTGTCTCTAAGGGGGAAAAGGGTCTTTGGGGAAACTCAATCAGGGCTAACTGTCCAGGCTTTAAACTGGATTTGAAAGGGGATAGGAGTAATAGTGAGCATGCTCATGGTAAGATGTGTAACAAGGTTCTAGCGGAGGCCCTCAGCCTACAGTCTTGAGACATGCTAGCAGCACTGCAGCACACTTGAAATCTTATAATGATGATGCACGGACCACCAAGGCAGTAGGAGAAGGCAACAGGGAAACTGAATGGAAATACTTCAAAGGACTTAAGGAGTTATCCTCCAAGGAGGTTGCAAGGCTGGCTGCCCAGCTGAACCACCTCTACGTCAATTCAAACAACTTGGGAAACAAACAGAAGCAGCTGGAAGCTACTGTGCTACTCGAAACTGTGACGCAGTTGACATCACTAAATTCTGGTGGGATGATTTCTATGGCTGGAGAGTTGTTATCAGTGGCTACAAGCTGTTCAGAAAGGACAGGCAAGGAAGTAAAATTAGCAGCAGAACTACCGTTGATAAGACGGGCAATGTATGACCCTGCAGTTCGACACACAGGTATTTGTATTTCAGTAGAGGAAAAGAAATTAACTAACAAAAGTACCTTGTACCCTGAATATATAAATGTTGAGGAAAAAGGTTTTGGACGTGTATAGATTAGCTTTATATAATGGAAGTTTTCAAATAATAGAAAATCAGCATGCATTTCTCTTCGCCTTTCCTAAAATTAACTATTTTGTTAAAACATAAAATGGAAATTGCCTTTGGAATGTTATGTGGGAATTCTTCCTTGCTTCAATAATGTCAGTTTCCTTCTTCAATTATGGGGTGAAATACACTTTAAATACCCTGCTGTTTCAGGAGCTGATTTTCTTTTCATTAGAGTCACAGAAGGAATATCATCACGATCAGGAATTCTTTCTTAGTTTAACCTGATCCACCAGAAGTATTAGCAGTATAATCAAAACTAGAACCTTTTCTATCTGGGAATTGTATGAGAGTGAGTTGAATTTTACAAATCATGTTCCTGTCTGTAATGAATTATCTGTAGTGGATAACTTCAACCAGTCTTACATTCTTTTGAAGTGAACATACAGTCTGCTTTCTGACCCTGCTTCTATTCTTACCCTTTATATATACTGTACTGGAGTACCTTATCTCTACTATTAGAACAATGCAAGAACAACTCAGATATGACTTAAAAAGTTTTGGAAATAATTTTTTTTTCATCTCCAATGATTCTTCACAACCTCCCTGATATAATTTCTGTTATATGAATTCTCACCCATTTTCAATCACAGACACACATATAATCTCTGACCCCTACATTTTTCAACTGAAGTAGGAATCGAAGTGTGCTTTGCTTAGAGCAGAACTTAGTGAGGTAGTAAAAATGTCTTTAAATCAGCATTATTTGCCCATGATCCTGGTGCATCTTATTCCTTTCCTCAATTATGTTCTCCATTATTGTATTCCTAAGGAGCAATGCTATTGTATGACAGTGCTGATAACCCATGATTCTTCCCCTATCTACAACTCTGCTCAGTTTGGTTATCTGTCCTGCTGACTCACTCTTCACTCAATGCAACAGAAAACTTCTATAGTGAATTTCAAAAATGCTTTGACACTGAATATATGTCTGCATGTTTTTTGAAGATCAATAACTTTAGTGTAAAATGTAGCAAAAACTATTTTGAAAAAGTTCGGCAATAGATACACAATTATTATATTAAAAAAAAAACCACATTGTATAATTAGACATATAGAATTCATCTCCAAAATTTGGGATACCGAGGCAGAGGCTGAGGTTATTTTTGATTAGTTTGATTTGGTTCCCCTCATGGATTATGGCAATTAAAAGTGTTTCTTGTTGAAATACTGGAAGCTAATTTCAAAACTGATTTGTCATAACTGAAGGTCGGAAATGTGCAGTGTTAACTAGTATATAATATTCCTTCTCCTCATGTTCAGGATTTAAAAGCAAATAAGTAAAAGTATTTTTAATCATTCTAATTTTAAAATAAGATAATTAAAAAACAAAAAAACAAAGACATCCTTCCTGGTTGCATGACAATTATAAAAATAAGTCCCTTTTAAAAGTCAAGTAAATATTTACTTGCTTTTGAGATTGAAGAAATGACAGATTTCCTCATCATATTTTAAATTAAATCTTAATTAAGGTTAATTTTAATGAGTCTGTAGATATGACAGCGTTCTGGGTTTTAAGGGCTGGTATCCTCTCTTCTGTCGTTAGCTCTATGTCAGTGTCTGAGCACATGGGGTTTGATTTTATATCTTGATTGAAGGGATTTAATTCAAGAAGCAATCTGTGTATGTACATATAAGCAGAAGAAGGAAGACAGCCATTCTTAAAGGAAAGTCTTCCATTTGGATCTAGCAGAGACTGTAGAGTGAAGATCTGTTTTATTTATTTTCCACATTTGCATATATACTGTAAAGTAAAAATTAATCTTTACATACAATAGTTTAAGAATTATGGAAAATATTAACAAAACAGTTTCGTTTACAACTTAAATATAAAATTCACTTCTCCCTCTCCATATTATAAACACACATTTTTTTCCTTTCTCTCCTATGGTCTCTCATGACATAATATCATATAGGAAACAATTCATTATATATCTATTTTAAATTGTGCACACACCTACCAGGCAAGAAAAAATGGACCTCCAATTAGGCACTCATTTGTACGTAGTGACTGGCTTTTACAGAGTTTCATCTGCTTTTGTCTTACTGAGAGTGTTATCTTGAAAAACTTTTCATTCTGCTCTTTCAGAAAACCCGAAAAAATTGAAGTCATAAGACTTCTGCAGAGCTCTCAATGACATGTATTGAAACTGATCAATGCAAAGTTACTTCTGAAGACATCGTGAGGGGAGAATTGGCAGTGTCAGTATACAGGACTTAATTCTGTGCAATATAATGTAATAGGTCTAGCATTTTCAACAGATTTTGCTTGTTCATTAGTTCTTGGAAATTACAAGCTACTGGTATTCCCTTTAATAAAACAGAGGTGTTGATGCTTTTGATCAATCTGTAGCTCAAAAGAAAAGCTTTCCTGATATTTGTCATCTGTTCAGGCTTTGATTAATTTTGCGTTGAGTACATTCTGTAATCTTGGTACAGTATTATGCTTCTTCAGTAACATACAGCAGTCTGCACTAGCATGTTAAAGCTGGATAGAAGAGACTTTTGCTACACAGCGTACTGCAGGAATGTGTGGTAGAACACAGTTTGCTTATGCTATTGCTCATTGTGCTGCCACTGGACCCTCAGAAGCTCTTGCTGACTAATGTTGCAGTATCAGAAGTGGAGAAATGCTCTTCATTTTGTCACTCTGTTTCAAAATTCCTACTCCTCTTCCTGACAAGCAGAACACAAAAACATTTCATTGAACATTCACCCTGGCTCCATAGACTTGTCATCTTTAAGTGGCTGAAAGAAAGAAAAGAGCAGAAACATACTTTGACAAAAAAAAAAAAAAAAAAAAGTGTATTTGTCCATTTTAAAGGAGAAATGTGCTATTCACAGCTTACTTTGCTATGTACGCCAACATGCAGGCATGCTTGTTTTTCCCTTTTATTTGTTAAAATTGGAGGATCCGATGGTGGAAAACAAATGCTCAAAAGAAAAATATATTTGTGCATGACACAGTGGAGAATCTTCTAAAGAATAAGTGTCTTCATAAATTATCTCTGGCTTTCCCATATATGCAAAATCCGTAGAAGAGATCACTACAAATGGCCATTCTCATTTTTATAACATTTTCTGATTAGTAATGAATAAATTCAGAAAGATACTGTGTGCAATGGAAGAGTTTAAGACAGGGATGAATTTTCAGTACTATTATTTTTTGGCATACTTGGACACCTGGGAAGATCATGTAGTGGATCCTCTTGGAAGAGATGTTAAAGCACATTTGAGATGCGGAGGTAATCCAAGACAGCTAGCATGGCTCCACCAAGGGCAGACTGTGTCTGACCCATGTGGTGGCCTTCTATGATGGAGTGATGGCATGGACAAAGGAAGTGCAACTGATGTCATCTACCTGGACTTGTGCAAGGCCTTTGACATGGTCACACAACACAACCTTATCTCTAAACTGGAGAGATATGGATTTGAAGGCTAGACTACTAGGTGAATAAAGAATTGTTTGGATGGTCATAGTAAGAGTGCTGTTGTCAATGGCTCTGTGTCCAGGTGGAGACTGGTGGTGAGTGGTGACCCCCAGGGGTCTGTTCTGGGACCAGTGCTTTTCAACATCTTTATCAATGACATAGAAAGTGGGATTGAGTGTAGCCTCAGCAAGTTTGCTGGTGACTTCAAGCTAAGTGGTGCTGAAAATCTTTTGAGAGGAGACTCCCTAAATTTACTGCTATATAAGAAAGTATGGTACTCACAACAACAGTTGATACTTTAATTCATACTTTTCTATTTTTTTTTCTACTTATATTCCACATCCAGCTGCCTATAAGTAAAGACCACCTAAAAGTAAACATTCATCTAAACAGTTTACATGAAGTCTCTAATGGAGTTTAATTTGAATTTTGGCTAGAGGCCTAGAGAGGTAAGGCAGCCTTGTGCTTTTAATGCATTGATTGGATTGACAAACAAAGGTGCAGATCCAAGTTCCATCACATAAATGCTGTGTGATCGTAGGTGAATTACTGACAACGCCTCTGTGTTTCACTTCTCTTGTGAAGGATGTAGTTTGCAATAATTTCTTGCCTTACACATGTAACACAAGGGTAAATATATCAAGAATGGTGAAGCATACAAATATTCTAGTAACAGAGGTCAGAAAATACTGCGGTTATTTTCTTTCAAGGGGTAAACTCATTTTAAGCTAATAGACCCCTTGTCTCTATTTTTTTCCACAGGTATCCCCAGAAGTTATACCAATCTATCTTATGTGTCAGTAAAGCCCTTCCAAAGCTGTTTTTAAAATAACCAATTCCTTCTGCTGATGTCTCTAAAAAACTAGATTAAGAATATCTAGCGGTTAGGGTCTACTGCAGGCTGCCTGATCAAGGGGAGCCTGTTGACAAGACCTTCTTGCTTCTGTTACAGAAGGCATTATGCTCATAAGCTCTCATTCTGATAGGGGATTTCAACCACACATATATCTGCTGGGATAACAACGTGGCAAGCTACAAGCAATCCTGGAGAATGCTGGAGTCTGTTGACGATAAATTCTTTGTCCAGGTATTGGACAGAACAACCAGAAATGACGCATTACTGGACCTAGTTATCATCAATGTGGAGAAAATTATTATAGAGATTAAGATCATAGGCTGTCTGGGCTGTAGTAGCTATGCTGTGGTCGAGTTTGTAATCTTGAGGAGTATGGGCCTGGCAAATAGTGAAGTCAATGACATAGACATAGACAGTGAGATCAAGTGTACCCTCATCAGATTTGCTGATGAGACCAAGCTGAGTGGTGCAGTTGACACAACAGAAGGGATGGATGCCACAACAGAAGGATATCAACAGGCTTGAAAAGTGGGCCCATGTAATGAGGGTTGTGGGATGAAATGGGCAGTGCCTGCGTGCACCCGGGGAGGGGTCTAGGGTCACGAGTATCCGGGGCGGTCACGTGTACGGGTATAAATAGCCTTGTTGCGCAGCATTAAATTGGCATTTCGGTGTTACACACTGTGTGTGCGTCCCGTATGCCCCGCACATGGAGGTGCGGACGGAAGGGAAGCCTTATTACGTTGTCGTAGACAACATCTGGTGACCCTGACGTGATTTTGGGCACGAGCAAGGCGCCGGGAGCGAGCAAGGCGCCGAGAAGCCAGAGCCGTGATGGGGCTCGGTGTGCAGGAGGTGGTGAGTAGGCGGAAATCCTTGACCAAGGAAGTAGGGATAACACTACATAAGAAGGAGTGCCTCGCACTCCTTCAGTGGATGCTGCGCAAGCAGTGTGCGGAGTCCCCAACAGACTGTCTGCAGAAAGTGGTCTTAGAGAAGGCGGGTCAGGAGCTGTGGGAAGGGGCAAGTGCAGGAAATAAGGAGGCACTGGGACTTATCCCTGTGCTGGGGACGGTGAGAAGCGTGATACAGAAAGTGAAAGACGAGCGACATCTCGATGCCACGGCATGTCAAGTGTTATCGGGGACGCCTGATGATACTGAGACAGCCAAAACTGATGGAGAGCAGGAAAGCAAACGGTCGGAGGGAGAGGAAAACAAGACGGGCAAGTTAGGGGAAGAGACAGGGACGGAAGCTCTGCTTTTAGCCCCTTTAGGGGCTCCAAGGCAAGGACAGGCGACCCCAGGGGTGCAGACCTCAGACGATGGGCAGTTTTGGTCTATGAACCCGAAGGGAACACTGACATGTTTCCCGAGGGCTCCCGTTCCTTCAGCCCCCTGGCTGGTCCAGGCAGGGACGCCCGCTTTTACAGTGGCACCTCCGCACTACGGTGCAGCTCCCTGTGGTGCAGCTGCGCCGGGCGTAGGTGAGGGAAGGATGCCGGGATCTAGCCCTGTGGAGCAGCCTCTCCCCTCGACCTCGAGGAGGGTTACTAGCTCCAAAGATAGGGCAGAGGGGTCCCAAAGGCGTGGGGCGGATGATGAGACCAGTTCCTCAGGGGAAGAGGAGGGTCGCCTTGGCATAGACCTGCCATCTGAGGGAGAAAGGAGACGGCGGGGGCAGGCACGGGACCAAGTTCACAGGGCCAGTGAGCACTGGGTTATTCGTGCTCAGGAGTGCATGCTCTCCGGATGCGAGCTGGAGCCCATGCCGCGCACTTGCTATCCTGTTTTTGTTGGCGGACCGCAGGGTCCCCCATGGCAACCGGTAGATTACAAAATGCTAATGCAGTTGAGAAAAGCGGTCCAAGAGGGAGGTCTTACCGGATCGCAGGTGCAGGTACCGATTTTTGAGGCGTACATTCAGGAGGAGGTAGACAGCTTGCGAGCTCGTGCGCAGGCAGACCCACCTCATCCTCTACACAACATCCCGGCGGATGCCATCGCAGGAAAGGGTAATTGGAGTACCCCTCAGGAACAACTGATTTTGCCAGCCACTGTTCTTGTCACAGCAGCAGACTTGGGCAGGCGAGCGCTTGAGCGGATGCATACGCTTACTAGTGGGTTGCCAAGTTATCTCCATATTAGACAAAAACCTGGGGAGCATTTTGGCTCCTTTGCAGACTGAGTACAGACAGCTATCTCGAGTAGCAACCTGCCCCCGGAAATTCAGGAAATAGTGCTGCGAGAATGTTTACGTTCGAGCGCAGCTCCAGAGTACAAGGCTGCTCTTGCAGCCCTTCCTGCCACAGCCACAGCAGGGGAACTCATAGCGCGTGGCTGCGCTTTCGGTCGAGCACAAGACGTGCAGCCACTGGCTGCGGTTTTGTCTGAGCAGGTTGCTGGGATAACAGCAGCTTTGCAAGCGATGGCAGTCCAAACCGCACCAGACATCTGCTTCCGTTGCGGTAAGGGAAGGCATCTTGCTCGCAACTGCTTGCAGGGCTGGGGATAAAGAAGAGGGACAGTCTGCCAGCCAGGCTGACGTACCATTGGTTCAAGTTAGTTTTGATTTAGGAAACAGACCCATACTTAAAGCACAAATCTTGATTCAAGGCCTGACACAGCCAAATCCGAACCAGAAAACCATTTCCTTTCTAATCGACTCCGGAGCAGATGTCACCACTATTTCAACGGCTGTGCAGCCCTCCTCTTGGGCCCTGGAAACACTCCCGCGCTCAGTCAGTGGGGTGGGGGGTTTCGTAACGGGCCATCGCAGTCACTATCCCGTCCTCTTTTCATGGGAGGACAGAGGGCAGGAGCGGACGGCAGGACCGATTCGGCCTTATGTCCTGGACATCCCGCTCTCATTGCTGGGACGTGAACTCTTAGCCCTCGCCGGGGTGAGAGTTGTCATAAAGCCCGACATCCAAATTTTAGCAAATAGGCGCCAGGATCCCTCCAGTCCTACAGCAGCCAGCAGAAAAATCTGGCCAGCAGGCAGGCAGCAGCGCCCGCTCACGGGAGGTACAAACCAGCAGTTTCTCTTCTGCTGGATGCTGTCAGGAGCAGCCTACAAACAGCAGAATCGAAGCTGTCATTCCTCGTCGCCTTTTACGGCATTCTCCACAGATGCCGGATGGGGTACGTGTTTCCATTCTTTTGAAATGAATGTGTATTCTCCACGAGTGATTTGGTCTTTCAGAGATAGCTGAGTATTTGCTCATTACAGAAAGGGCGTGACTGTGTCAAGGCGTTACGCTTTGCAGTCGCGATAATGGGGGTTCCCATAGAGTTAAAAACGGACAATGGACCAGGCTACAGAAGCCACTGTTTTGAGCCTGGTGCTGCACTTGGGGTATCCGGCACGTGTTTGGGATCCCGCATATCTCCCAAGGACAAGCAATAGTGGAGCGCGCACATCAGCTCCTGAAAGAGCGGCTCCGTGCCCTTAAAGAGGGGTCGTCAATGCAGTTGTCCTCGTCACTGTTGGAGCAGTGATAGAAGAGGCCCTTCGCACAGCGTGACCACGTTCTGGGCCGAGCAAAGACACTGTTTGTCACAGATCCGACATGATGGGAAGGTCCTTGGATATATGCACTCCTTGCACTTGCACTTCCCACAGTCTTCACCTGGGCCAGCGTGTGGCCCCTGCGAGCAGGGGTTAAGTCTGTGCAGAAGATAACGGTTGACCATGATCCGTTTGGTGATTGGCTGAAGAACCTGTTTGGCGGACTTGGGCCATGGGTCGCCCAAATACTTAAAGTAGTTGGTATAGTGCTCTTAGTGTTTATCTGCATTGCATTCTGCTTACCATGCTTGATAGGATGTTTGCAGCAGTGCTTACAAAGAATGATGGAGCAAGCCTTTGATCAGCGCATGGAATACCATAGGCTACGCGAACGCTTGTGATAAGTCTTAGGTAGTTAATGATGAAGTACACACCTGTGTAATGTGCGAACATTAGAGCATAAGCAGTAGATAAGTTAGTTGGGAGATAGGTTATAAGGGGCCTAGGGGTTTTGCGATCGTGCTGTAACGGGGCAAGGCTTTTCCAGGCATGGGAGGAGAAAAATGTAGTAGGCGGTGACTAAGCGTGCGGGATGTGACGCGATAGGACCTCCCCTGCCTAGTATATATATGTAAGACGCGCTTAGGCCTTGTAGGGATAGTTGGGGAAACTGGGAACCAAGAGAGGAATGTATTAAAGGGGCTGTTAAAGAGGGGGGAGTTGTGGGATGAAATGGGCAGTGCCTGCGTGCACCCGGGGAGGGGTCTAGGGTCACGAGTATCCGGGGCAGTCGCGTGTACAGGTATAAATAGCCTTGTTGCGCAGCATTAAATTGGCATTTCGGTGTTACACACTGTGTGTGCGTCCCGTATGCCCTGCACATGGAGGTGCGGACGGAAGGGAAGCCTTATTACGTTGTCGTAGACAACAAGGGTCAACAAGGCCAACTGTAAGGTAATGCACTTGAGTTGGGGCAATCCTAGATTGTGTGCAGACTGGGAGAACTTATTGAGGGCAGCCCTGGGGTGGAGGACTTGGGAGTTCTGATAGGTGAAAAGCTGGGCATAAGCCAGCAGTGTGCACTGACAGCCCAGAAAGCCAACAGTATTTTGGACTGTTTCAAGAGGAGGGTGGCTGGCTAGCAGGGCAAGGGAGGTGATTGTCCCCCTCTACTCTGCCCTCATGAGGCCCCATCTGGAGTAAGGCATTCAGGCCTGGGGCCCCCAGTACAGGAAGGATACGGAGCTGTTGGAGTGGGTCCAGAGGAGGGCCATGAAGAAGACCAAAGGGTAAAAACACCTCTCTTATGAAGAATGGTTGAGGGAGTTGGGCTTGTTTGGCTTGGAGAAGGGAAAGTTCCAAGGTAACTTCATTTCAGCCTTCCAGTACTTGAGGGGAGCTAAAAAACATGAGGAGGACTGACTTTTTAGACAGTCTGATAGTGATAGAACAAGAGGGAATAGCTTTAAACTAAAAGAGGGTAGATTTAGGTTAGAAGTTATGAAGAAATTCTTAGAGAGTGATGAGGCATGGGAACAGGTTGCCTAAAAAGTTGTGTATGTCCCATTCTTGGAGGCAATCAAGATCAAGTTGAATGGGTCCCTAGGCACCTGATCTAGTGGGTGGTAACCCTACTCACAGTGGCTGGGGTTGAAACTAGATGATTTTTGATGTCCTCTCCAACCTAAGCCACTCTATGAATATATCTTTCCATTTTTGTCTCTCAGTCTTTTCTTGTTCTAGGAAAAAATACTTCAGTCTTTTTTGCCTTCCTCATATTTCAAAACCATTACCTTTCAACACACCTTTTGAGGGTTGCCCACTGTGTTCTTCCAGGTGCTATTCAAAACTCCCCTTTATAATTAGCTCCTTGATTTACCTTCAGAGTCTTACTTACAGTTAAATATTTGCTCTTCTCAGATGTTCTTTAGCTTTCTTCTCACTGCTTTGTCCTCTTTTGGGATTGTTTATTTTAGAGTATCATAAACACCTCTATCCATATTTTCTTGTTTTTATTTCCCTAATTTTATTTGGAAGGTACTTTGGCTTTAGGCTAGAACTTGCAAGACCTTGGCCTGTGAGTGCGTAGTAAAAGAATAAAATAGGTCTAGTAATAATCTTTAGATAACCACGTCTTTGCAGATTTTTCCATTTTATCCTCTACTCAGCTACTTGCATTAAGTCATTTCCATGCAGAAGGCTTTTTGAGAAGACCCCTGTATTATCCTCCCTCGTATGAAAATCCCACATTTTTTAAAGATCACCTTGAGGCATATGGGAATCGTTCCTGAAGTGATGGCCATGGAGATGTAATTAGTTGCAATTTCCTCAGTTTAGATTTTGTATGCAGAGTAATCTCTCATTGGATAAATTTAATTTGTTAATCACACAAGTGAATAAAATTCATTTTGAACAGGTGAAAATTTAAATGTGTGTTTTATTGTTGAGTGTCATAAATAGGATTCATTCTTAATTACGTATTCTAAAAGTAGAATGAGGCAGAATTACATCTGCGTGATGTTGAGCCTACCAACTGGTAACCAGATGTTAATGCAGACTTCACTAATTATTGAGGTGACTTTCGGTAGTATGCTTTCTTACTACACATAAATGAAGCCATAATTATAACCAGACTCAGATGGTCTGCAAACATAGCTGGGGAGTCAAAAATATCCAGTGACTGAATAGGTGTATTAAGGTGCGTTGAGCACATTGCAATGGAAATTGCTTATTTTATGATTTGTATCTATTTTTACTTTCTTTTAAGTGTATTGATTTTGGAATAATTCTCCAACTTCACAGAAACTGTGATTTTTCCACATACATGACTATTATCAGGAGAAGAGTCTTCATTTCATGCTCAACTACATTATTTATTGTGAATTAAGTTCTAAGTATAGTTTGAAAGGAAATTATATCTTTTCCAGTGTAAATGTGAAATAAAACCTGAAAACTTGTAGAATAATTATTCACAGTCACACTTATAATTAACAATGATGGAAATGTTTCACTTAGTATTATTACAGATAAGTGAAAGACTTAAGGCAAAAGTAATTAAGAGATGACAGAAAGGGAAGGAGTTATTGGTGGCCAACATGGGATTCAGCAGATCTGATTTTATAACTAATATGAAAAGGAGGACATAGAAACATTGTGAGGATGTTTAAATTTAAATCATGTAGGAATGAGTTGCTAAAATATCTGATGAGCAGTCACATGAAAATTTGAAGAAACAAGAGAGAGAGAGAAATAAAAGCACATCACTAGAGGACAAGTTTGTGAATGTAATGTGAGTGAAGGTAATGCTGTCCTTACTGTTGCTGTACTGCACCTGAACTGGGTCTAAAATGCTATTTCAAGAACAACTTGTAATCATTGTGCAGGTGAGAACATTACAAAAAGTTTTCCATCATATCCAATAGGGAAAAAATCTATAAAATTCTAAAGAATGAATTTTAAATAGGACCGTGTTATTTCCTAATGCACAAAAAGTCACAGCAGCTGCTAAAACTAATCTGATAAAGGCAAAGGTGACAATAATGTGCACATGCACACATGCTTGACATTCAGATGTTGTGGAATTTTAATTACAGAAGGATAATAGATAGAGTCGTAAACAGTACCTCTGCACTTAGTGCCATTTTTAGGGGTGCATGGGGTGGCCAGAATTGTGGATTTGGAATGGAGCTGAGGACAGAAAAATAAATGAGCTTCTGTGACTTTTAGAGAAGGATAGACTCTAAAAAGAATAAGATGGTCTACTGGAAGAAATTGCACAAAAGCAACGGAAATGGACAAGGGTTTTTAAAAGATTAAGACAAGTTATAGATGGAAGAGGGTCTAGATGTGATCAGACGTTGCATATGCCACTGGAGCAGCTCATGATTAAACTGCAACTTTCTAAGGATAACTTAGAAGTTTTTGCTCATCATAATGTTGTCTCACATAACATGTTGCAGGATGAAGGAAAGACCATGATAATTCTCTTTGGCCTGTGATGGAGGAGTGATGTTCCATGGCAGGGAAGATCAGTTAAAGGAGTCAAATAGTTCTGGAATGTAATTCCTTGCAACTAGTATTTGGTGGTGTATAAAACATTAAAAAAATTCAGTGTCTTCTTGCAATGAAGTCATCGTAAATGTAACTCTATATTGAAAGGTTGCAAATTCAGAAGGATTCTTTACTAGTTAAAATGCCCAATCTATGTGGTTTCAAATTCATACCTCCTCTCTTTAATGAACTTTTCCTTCATTCATATTTTTGCCTTAAGGCACAGACTTTATTCCCATAAATAATAAAAAAAGCATATTCTTTTTCTTGGACAGCAAGTTTTGTAAGACTTCAGACTTTTCCTTTATATGTAAGCAGTAGTAGACGAAGAGGAATCAGATTGTACTTGGGCCTCTTTAGCTAAATAACAATCACATTAGGGAGATCACACGGCATTTGCAGGACAACCAGGGGATCAGGCCCAGCCAGCATGGGTTTCTGAAGGGCAGGTCCTGCTTGACCAACCTGATCTCCTTCTATGATCGAGTGACCTGCTTGGCGGATGAGGGAAAGGCTGTTGATGTGGTCTACCTAGACTACAGCAAAGCCTTTGACTCTGTCTCCCACAGTATTCTCCTGGAGAAACTGGCAGCCCGTGGCTTGGACAGGTGCACTCTTTGCTGGGTAAGGAGCTGGCTGGAGGGGGGGGGCCAGAGAGTGGTGGTGAATGAAGTTAAATCCAGCTGGAGACCAGTCATGAGTGGTGTTCCCCAGGGGTCGGTGCTGGGGCCTGTCCTCTTCACTGTCTTTATTGATGACCTGGATGAGGGCATTGAGAGCACCCTCAGTAAGTTTGCAGATGACACCAAGCTGGCAGGAAGTGTCGATCTGCCTGGGGGTAGAGAGGCCCTACAGAGAGATCTGGACAGGCTGCATCTCTGGGCTGAAGCCAGTGGGATGAGGTTCAACAAGACCAAGTGCCAGGTCCTGCACTTTGGCCGCAACAACCCTAGGCAACGCTACAGGCTTGGGGCAGAGTGGCTGGAAGACTGTGTAGAGGAAACGGACCTGGGGGTATTGGTCAATGCTCGGCTGAGCATGAGCCAGCAGTGTGCCCAGGTGGCCAAGAAGGCCAATGGCATCCTGGCTTGTATCAGAAATAGTGTTGCTAGCAGGAGTAGGGAAGTCATTGTCCCTCTGTACTCAGCACTGGTGAGGCCGCACCTCGAGTACTGTGTCCAGTTTTGGGCCCCTCACTACAAGAAAGACATAGAGGCCCTGGAGCGTGTTCAGAGGAGGGCGACGAAGCTGCTGAGGGGTCTGGAGCACAGGCCTTATGAGGAGCGGCTGAGAGAGCTGGGATTGTTCAGTCTGGAAAAGAGGAGGCTCAGGGGAGACCTTATCACTCTCTTAACTACTTGAAGGGAGCTTATAGTGAGCTGGGGGTTGGCCTCTTCTCCTGTGTAACTAGTGACAGGACAAGGGGGAATGGCCTCAAGTTGCACCAGGGGAGGTTTAGGCTGGACATTACGAAATTCTACTTTTCTGAAAGAGTGGTCAGGCGCTGGAATGGGCTGCCCAGCGAGGTGATTGAGTCACCATCCCTGGAGGTATTCAAGAAACATTTAGATGTTGTGTTGAGGGACATGGTTTAGTGGGCTTATTAGTGGTAGGTGGATGGTTGGACTGGATGATCTTGTAGGTCTTTTCCAACCTAGCTAATTCTATGATTCTATGATTAACTAGCAAGATAAATACAATTCTAGAGGAAGAAAAAATTCAGCAAAATATTATACAATGGCTGCCAAAAGGAGAAATGAATTTGTACCTCTAAGTGAGAACATAATAAGCTGTCTGTGGTATCATCCATTATGTTGCTTTCTATTATTCCTGTCAGTATTTTGATCTCTTGGACGTAGACTATGACAACAGGAGGAATTGACCACATATTTTCAAAGACGTGCGGGTGGTACTCAAAAGCAATGTTTCTTATTATCTATTACTCTCTTTTATAATCATTGAATGCTTTGTGAGAATAAACTGATACCTTTCAGTAAATTACAAAATTTTGACAATCCTTGCAAAAACACCAGTAATCTTAATCTTGTCACAGATGCAGAGGAGCCCTCTGTAAAGATGTCATACTAACTTTGAAACTGATAGTAATTGGTGTGAAAAGTATTGTGTGAAAATATCGGTTTTAAAGGTGGAAACAAAGTGGTAGCCTGGCACACTGATAATACTCACTTCCTCTTTTGCATCTGAGGTCTTTGAAACAATTTCACAGAGAGCTGTAGAGTTAAAGAAGATCATCACATGCCCTCAGATATAGTTGTGAATAGAAATGTAAGATGTAAGTATAACCAAATATGTTTTAGTTGTCTTGAGAAGAAATAACAAATTTAGTACAAAAGATTTTATTGTACTAATTTGATTTTTAAAGTATTTACAATGAAACAGGTTTTTTAAATCTAAATATTACAAATATCTTACTACTGAAAACATATTCTTCTTAAATTAGGAATAGTTCAATGTTTCCAAAACATACCAGTCTGACTTTTTCTGATGGAATTGTTTTTTTAAAAATTTATGACAAATATATTTTTGAGAAAAAGCATGTTTTTTTTTTTTTTTTTTCTTTTTAATCTAAGTCTGAAAGGTAGAAATCTGTGTGGTATACATGAATTACATGAAAGGTCCATGTCTCGGTGTCATTAATATCAGCATTTTGTAGATGAAATTCCATTCTACAAATGATTTGAACTTCTGGTTTGTGAATTTCTTCTTGCAAAACAGAATTATTCCACAGGAGAGGTAATTCATAACTAGCAAAAAAGTCTCACTCTAGCAGTGACCACTTAAAATTCTGGAAATTTGGAGATAAGAACTACATTTGATTATCACAGGTAAATCAATGTATATGTTCATACTAATAGCATTTTTGAATGTTTTCAATTTTTTTCTTAAAAAAAAAGAACTGTTTAAAATTTGGATTACATTTGATTTTATTTTTAGGTGGAATTACAGTTGTTTCCCTTTTCAAATTCAGACAGAAAAATATATTAAAGAAAATGATCCAGTGCCTTGGGTAGTAATATGATCATACCTTTATTTTTCTGCTCCCAAAGAATTTTGGAGTTTTCTTTGCAAATCACTTATATCATCTGTTCTACATTTCCTAACATATAAATTAAGGATAAAGCACTTCACAAATTGTAGAAACGTTGTGCTGACAGTTTGAGTAAATGTTATGGGCTCTTGGATAGAAGGTGCTTTACTAGACTGCAGGCATGATATGAATTAAACCTAACTGTAGGAAGGAATCTAGATATTTTAGAACACAGTGAAGTTTTGAGACTTACTTTACTACTGTCTGTTGACTTTTTTGAAATGTAATACATGCTAATACTAATAGCAGTGGCAATGTATGTCACAGTCACCTTGTACTGGTATCTACAGGATCTGTAAGACTACAGTTGTACTAGTACGAATGTAAGATGTACATGTGATTTTCTTATCAGTGAAGTCTGCAGAGCTATTGCATTTAAATTATGATTAATAAGAGTAAAATGGATTGGAGAATACTCTGGGTTTGAATTTGATGTTTTAATCATTTTTGAAATTGTAGATAAATTGCATTCACGGTCGAATCCTGAGATCTTCGTCTTGACAGATCCCCACTGGGAGATATTTTTGTAAAGTTTTTACTAGTAAACTCTTAGAGATTCTTTTACCTTAATTATTTTTGTTCTCAAAATTAAGTTAATCTAAATAAGCAGTGATTTATAAATACAGATGCTAATTATAGAAACTATAATTAACATGATTAAAATCTGACATCTGCAACTTTCATTCTTCTGTCCACAAACCACAAGTAATGGAGTTTGCATAGAGTAAAAACTCTATGAAATCAGTACAAAGTTCACAAAGCTGTTAATCTTTTATTAGTACTAAATTCTCAGCCAAAGTTTGTTACTCTGAATGAAGGCTGTTGTTCTACAGTGGCCGCTGTAGAAATCAGTGCTTTGCTTGAAGTATCAAAAGTTTATCAAATATCGTATTGGAACTAGTGAGGTGGCTACTGGAAGAGACAATTTTGTCCTTCCTACTGTAACTACTCGTGATTTCACATCTCTCGTTATCATCTTTCTATCATCCCTTACCATATGTTACATCATCTTCTAGATCTTATATAGATTGATATGCTTATCTAGAAGTTGAGTTTGCTTCAGTATAAAGGTGAAACAGGATAGTCATTGTCGGCGCTTGTCCCGTTAGAGAATTCTCTCAGTCAGTGTGGCATCAGAATAGTAAGTCCTCTTTATTGTGTTTAACATACATCTTATAAATCCTCCACTCCTAAGCAGTAAATCCACTCACGGTTAATTAGCCTTAAGTTCTTCACAACAACATAGATAACAAACAAAGGGTTCCTTAACTGTCCCAGATGAGACCACATTAGCTGTGGATACTAAAGGAGCATTCTGTTTACACTTTAGCCCTGTCTCCAGACTCCCGAGGCGTCATAGCGATAAGATCTACCAGTCTGTTGAGCTCCTTGTTGTTACATCTCCCCCCACAAGTCACCCTCCAGACTTCTACTGTGCACCTCTTTGCTGAGAGCAGTGTGTGTTCCACTGTTTACTGCACCTTGTCTGTATATGCCAGACTTTGTAGGCCAAGAAGGATTGGACTCAGTGGTATTTTCAGATTCTTTGCACTCCCGTTTCCTATAATTTTTTTTTTCAGTTCTCCTCAAAGGGGACAAACATCCTTTTAATTTGTCCTTTTGTCATTAATTTAACAGATAACATAGATTATATCAAATGGCAGAGTCCTGTGCAGGATTTATGAGGGTCAAAATCCAACGTGTTATCATAATTCTCAAGATCTAGGTAAAACGGAAGTAAAAATATCCTTCAAACTCTACTTCTGTAACCCACGATGAGTCCACACTATGTCATCAAACTCAGGCATGTTATGTTACTGTTAAATAATTACCTCATTTTTTTCTGTAACTATTGTCACCTGCACTACTGATAATGACATGAATTATTTCTGTATTTTTTATTTAATCTTAGCAACAAAATTCCCTGATGATAATTCACTTATGTAAAAAGTGACTTAGAGTTACATACAATTATATGTTTTGTGTAATTCAGTTTCTATGAAACGTAAATCCATTCAAATTAAATTTGCAGATAATTGTAAATTTTGCACTTCTCTGAAGTTATTGTGACAAGATATTATTGGAAATTTTTATTTGCATGTAAGATATATTGGAGGAAAATTATAACAGTACTTAATAATGTATTGATAAATCAAATGTGAATTTCTATATTACCCAACTTGTTTAAAATTGTATCACCCCACTTCATTTATGAAATGCATAATGTAATTACTTTTGCTTAAATATAGCCAGTTATCATGAAGACCAAATGTACAGAACAGTTGTTTTATTTGGAAAGTGAGAGAGAAGATGTAAGAGATGTCTTTAACGTATTTTCCCGAAAATCCACAGAAATTTGTAGCAGGAGGTAAAATGTGCTTAATAAAATTTCCAAGCCCCACTCTCATTTCTATACCAGAAGACAATCAAGGAGTAATCATGCTTAATATAGGGTAGCATTACTAATACGTAGTAAAAATAAACATCAGAATTGAATTGGATTTTTGCCCCTGTGCTTGTTCCAGGCTTTGCCATCAATCTTTCTGGGGATATCCAATAATAGGAAAGTTGTTGACCTTAAAAGCCAGCATGGAAGGATAATCTTTGGAATTTAGTAGTTCCTTCAAGAGATGGATATCCTACTGGTAGCATCTTTGGAAAGTAAATTCTGGCTTCAAACCTTTTATTTAGCATTTGTTTTGCACTCAGATAAGAGGTAAAAACAAACAAAAAGAGTTAGAAATACTATCCAAATAGACAACCACTCTCGCTTTAAAAATATCACATTCAGAGAGATAAGAGTATACAGGATTTGTGAGGAAAAGTCGAACAGCACGCCTGAAACTGCTGGTTTCTCATGCCAGGAACAAGCTGAGGGTTATGGTTTGTGGGAAATGAGAACTACAAAGCTATAATTATGCAGCAGTACAGAAGGTAACTTGATAGTTTCAGTGGGAGCATACTTTCCTTCTTCCTTAGGCTGCAAACAGTTGCGGGTTCTTATCCTTTCCATACTGTGGAAAAGCTTACCTCCAAGTAGAAAAATCCATATTTCTCATCTACTGAAGAGTTGCTGAAGGCTTAGATAGATCTTAGATGTCTGCAGAAGAGTCCTAGTTGAGATACCATCCTCTTTTCCTGGCTGGGGTTCCTCTGAGCACTGGAAGGGGAGCTACCCTAGTGAGTTAGCCATCTGTGGGGAATGTGGGGTGTTCTAGGATCTGCTGAGGCCACAGGGGAAACACTGAGGCAATACACAACATGAGTAGCCGTTGCTGGTGACATTTCCAAACAGCATATCAGAGTGGGTTTTTTTTGTTTGTTTGTTTGTTTTTTGACAGAATCCATCCGCCAAAACCGCAGAAGAAAAATAATGCAAAACAGAACAGATGCCAGAAGAGTAGGATGCCCTCTGGTCCATGTATGACCCTCCCCCTGTCCTTGATTGGTGCTGGATGGCTGTGTGGAGGCCAAAATGTGGCTCTTTTCTGTCAGCTGGGGACAAAGATTTCTGTCTGCTTGTGGCAAAAGCTGTTTCCTTTTAAAAACAAGAATTTTGAGCTCTGAGTTCTAATCCGTTGTTTCAACATGTTATAAAGTATAAAAATCACGAAACCATGCAGAATGATCAAATACAATCTGGACTGAATTGAGTGTGGAAGATTTTTTTTTTTTATTAAAGAAAAAAAATGATTCTTTAGAACTGCTAGGATTCTTTCCATTGCCCCCCATCCATTTCTCCCTCCCCCCTCAAGCAAATAATGTTAAGCTATAATAAAAACTGTGTCTTTTAAAATGTAGCACTCTTACAGATGTGCATAATAAATTATTCCTGATGGCACAATATCCCTAAGAATATTTAAAACATGTGTCAGTGTTGAATCTGATATTTTCTTTGGAGTGGACACAACTCTTACGGTCAGCCATGGCTTCAAATTGAATGCTTAATATATAATTTTGGTATCTTAACATGTAGCATACCAGATATTTAAAAATAAATTACAGATATGAGCAATAGCTTCTTAGCTCTGGATATAAGTAATTCGCAGAACTCATAATTAAAATAAATAAATAAATAAATAAATAAATAAATAAATAAATAAATAAAATCAGCAACAATTCTTTTCCTCTTCCCTTAGATTTCTTGTATTCTAAACATGGCATTACTAATTTTTTAGTAAACCAAAACTTCAATTGTCTCAAGTTGTTCTTTCTTCCAAAAGACATTTTTCAGATCTGGATGTTTTAAAATCTGTAGGACTAATTATCATTATGTTTGACTTGGCAAGCTAGGATCAGTAACTGTTTGAAATATAAAAAACAAATATGAGAGAAAGAAATCATGGTTTAGATACTGAATGGCGTCTGGAAGAACTGCGACCAAAGAGAATGGAAGATGCTTAGCACTTTCAGAGATTGGTCCGTTTCTTAGTCCAAACCAAATGTTCAACACAAAGTTTGCTGATGTGTTCAGCTTCCATGGCTTTCTTCTGTATTCTATGTCAATGATTTCTATGATAATCTACGCATCTTTTACTGTTTTCTGTCCTTCATTTTGTAAATTCTCTAATATCTATCTACTGATAATTTTCCTTTATGTCACTGTATGATCTTTTAGACAAGTGATCTGTTTCCAGACATGGACCAACTATTAATTTACAATGTTATTAAAAGTAAATGAGTAAAAACTTTTTGTAAAAATTAGAAGCATAAGCTGCAGAATGCATATCCATTGGTATAAATGGATAAGAAAGATCCCATATTGCCTTTGCTCTCGATTAGGCTTTCTACTTAGATTATTTAAAGAAATTAGAATGTATGTTATATAATGTCAAGTTTATATAAACTTCACTCATAAATTTGCTACTCTGAATTGAACAGAAGGTGTTTTACCACATGTTTTAGCACATTTTTTTACCACATTTTTAGCAGCTGTAAAATGCAGACAGAAACACCTTCCTAAAACTTGAAGTAGGCAGTAGGTCATTTTAAAGTGAGAATGTGACAATATGATTCATGCATTTCATGATACACATACTGTAATATCTGGGGTAGTCCAGAGAGCTTTGAATGCCATGAAGAACAGCAAAGGGACAGCATTCTAATCATCTGGTAATTCTCCACTGGCTGAATCCTATCTGTTTCATCCTTGGCAGAGCTGCCGTAAGATTTTTTTAATAGTTTTGACAGCTCTGATACTTGAATAGCTCTGACATTCACCTCTATCCACTCTAGTCTCTCTGCCTCATTCACTGCTTTGTTTTACTTTTGTGGGTTTTGTAGATGATAATTTTCTAAAGGATATATTATAAACAATAAAACTTTTAATATAAAAACTTATTACTTGGTAAGAAACTGAGCTGCTGATTTTTTTCAGGAATGAAATCTTGTCATCATTAGATATGAACTTTCTGCTCAGATTACTCTCTGTGTGAAGATCCATTCCTGCAGATTTCTGTTGGTTGGAAGATGCTAAGCACTTCAATCCACCACCAGATCCTCACAAGACAATGAAAATGCATTCTGAGAACTTGGCAGAGATCCACAGTATTCTTCTGAACTAAAACGGGTTTAGAATAAATTCTAGCTGGATGTAGTTAAGATTCTCAGCTAATCTCTGCTCACCCTCAGTATCAATGAGTTTTCTTATTAGAAACTCATGTTATTTTTACCACTTCCATATAGAGGAGTTCTTGTTAATTTGACAATAGTATTACTATTTAGAAATTGCAGGTTTCATACAAAGCCTGTGATTGTTCATATTCTGCTTTTAGGAATCTTTATTTTTAAAAGAGATTTTCATGAGAAAATTACTACATCTCTCTACCAATGCTGTTTGCAAAAGCTGATTTCTGAAACACTGGACTGTAGAAGGTGAAGAACTTAGCTATATCTGCAGAGTCAAATAAAGTCTTTTTTCTACAAATTTAGTCATTCTTTGAAAATAACTGTTTGGCTTTGAATCTGTACAGCAGATATTCTACATGCAAGAGATTTGACTGAATCTTTTGACTTCATTAATTTTGTCCAAGATATCGACTTTCATAGAAAATCAGCTCCAAAAACTGTAAAATAGAAAGACATCCATTTTAGTAGATATTTACCAGAGAAAAATTTACCATAATTTTTTTTTAATGTTTTTAAAATTCTCTGAATCATCTATTGACTGAGCTTTATAAAATTTCAAGATTTAGTTATAACCTATGTGAATATACCATCCAGGAAATAAATGAATTTAAAGGTTAATATTGGGAGTATTTTTTGAAAAATATCATCTTTAAAAAAAAAAAAAATTACTCCAAACAAATCAAAGACTTTTTTCTGGCTGCATGCAAACATGCATTTAAATCCACTGTCAGTCAGTTTCTCTTCCATTTGTTTGCTATTCATTAAACATATAAACATGTTTATGAACACAATTTTTGTTAGCATAAAAATAACCTAAGAAGCTTCTAAGGTTGTCTGACTTTGTCTGGGGAGAGGAAGCAAGAGGGACTTCAGGCAAGATGAAGGGCAAATTAAATGGCTTCTGTAGGATCTTTAAACTTCTGGATTCTAAAAGTCTAGGAATCATCATGGTATGAACAGAAAATAAATTAATTAAAGGTATATCAGAGATGTTCGGTATACTGAGTGCATTTATTACTTCATATTCACCTCACACACACATATCCCCTCCCAAAAAAGTCTATAAAATTTCACTTTTAACAGATGTAGTAATAGATTGGTTTTGGTTGGAAGAGACCTCAAGGATCATCAGGTTCCAAGTCTCCTGCCACAGGAAGGGTTGCTGGCCGCTAGATCAAGTACAAGATCAGATAGCACAGGGTGCCATCCAACCTGGCCTTGAACACCTTCAGGATGGGGCATCTACAGCCTCTCTGAGCAACTTGTTCCAGCACCTTACCACTCTCTCAGTAAAAATCTTCCTCCTGAAATCTAATTTAAGCATGTCTTCCTTTAGTTTAATACCATTCTCTCACATAAAATGTTGATTTATCTCATGTTTATAAACCCACTTTAAATATTTGAAAGATGCTGAGGTCTCCTTCTCTTTTCGAGGCTGAACAAGCCCAGTTCCTTCAGCCTGTCTCCATAGAAGAGGTACTCCAGTCCTTGGATCATCTTCATGGCCCTTCTCTGGACCCTCTCCAAAGGCTCTACATCTTTCCTGTGTTTCCCTTTCTTCTCCTTTCCCTCCTCCTTTTCTTTGCCCTTCCTCTCCCACAACTTTCTCATCTCTTGCCCTTTGCCCCTTACCCCTTTCCTTTCCTTTTTTCTTTTTTTAAGTTGACTGAATGCCCAACTTCTCATGTGGAAACCTCTAAGTGTTGCAGGAAATTCACTACATCCTTGGGACTGTACAAGTTGAAAAACAGACTGGTCAGCTATGATACACTTAATGATAAATATTAGGACACATAATTCAACCAATTTTTTGTTGATCTTTTCTTCTCTTACGCTATTCTAAGTTCCCTCAATTTTTTTAAAACATCTTCATTATAACATTTATATATTTTTATAGTTACTTCTTAAAATTGCTGCAGCAAAAAAGCATTATTTCCTACTTAATTTAGCCAAAGAACATAAGAATTTTTCTCTTATTCACTCTTTTGAAGGTTTAGGATGTGTGAGAACAATGCAAGTTTATTGATCCTTAGACTGTCAGAATACAAGTTTTATTCCAGGAATTGAATTTTATATCTGAGCATCTGTTCATAAAATACACCAGTAAAAGTAATACTTCTGTGTCCAGGTTAGATTTTTTCCCCTTAGCTTTTTATATTCAACATATGGTGTAGATTATTCACACATAAGGACTCTGTTTAAAATCATGGTAATGGTCGAAGTTAAGTGCTAAAAGGCCAAGAAGTTCTGAATTAATCTCAAAAATCTGCATATAACTCATTCCATCTTGTGTTTAAATAGCAGATCACATGATCCAGAATTCTTTCTGCTCTAGACAGATCCTTCATCTATGGTATCTTAACATATATAAAATTTATACATCCTATGATCAACACTGATACTTGGTCAGTGAGGCAAATATATTTTTTTTTCTGATTTTCAAAACAGGAAAGTTTGAAAATGCTCACTTAAACAGAAGATGTAATGAGTTGGCTATATGGTCAAATACATTTCTCTTAGTTTCATTAAATAATTCTTTTACGCATTTCTTCTTTCTCTTTTCTTAAAATAAAATAGAAATATAAACAGGCACATCTATAAATCTACAAATATATTAATTATTTTCCTTAAATAAGTTTTGCAGAAATCATTATATATATATATATAAGTAAATGTACAGTTCTTGTATGAATCAGGAAGAATTTTTTTTTCTCACTTAGATCTAATTTCTTTTGTATTTGAAAATGTCTATATTTTTTCAACAAATCTCTTATTTAAGGATGTTTTGAAAGAGATTTTGTTTTCTATTTCAGCAATGCTGAATATTCCAGGTTTTATTCATATTCATGGATGGTTTGTAATCTAGTATTTTGCTATGATTTCTTTGGAGACATTTCAGCCATTCATATGCTTGAAGTCTTAAATCCAAAGAACGTTAGCCTGCCATGCATATTCACTCACTCTACATCAAAACTATTCTTGTATAATTGTTACTGCAATGGACAAAATAAAGTTATGGGCATGGGTAAGGAAGAACTCAAAAATTTTAAAAGGAGAGAAAAAAAAGAAAAGCACACCATGTAAAACAATTTTGGAGCTGAATGAATCAGGACCTTGATACAGGTTACCAAGCTCTGTTCTGCCACTGGATAGTGATCAGTGTCCTACATGGGGTCCAGATAAACCATACACATATGTCACCCCTGAGCAGGTCAGGTGATTTTCTGTTCTTTTCAGTATGATAACACAAACAAAATGTCTCAGAGTTGCTCTAGTGTCTTCTGTTTTTTAATGTCTCCCAAGAAATAGGAATTCTCACTACACAGCTAGTTGTTCCACTCCAACAATGTGTCCTTCAGCTGCTCTCTGCATTACACTGAATTCCTGGTATCAAGAATTGGAGTGCCAGCAGTTGAAGTTACTCTCCTGGCTCTCTGTTTACTTAGAAGAACAAGGTAAGTTCAGCAGCTGAGATGGAGGAAATCTTGTGTGTTTTAACTATTGAGGTCAACAGGAGTGTAAAAATGATGAAACGGATGTACCACATTAGAACCTAAGTCTTTTCAATAAGGAATTTATATTTGATAGACACCTTTAATTCTTTTTTTCTTGTCATCTTTTCATATTTTTTCCTTCTATTTTCTTCTTTTTCTTTTCACAGTCGATGCACTGATAAAACTAAAAAGATATTTGTTCTGGTAAATTATATGACTTTTATATGTATTAGATTTAAGAGAAATAATTAGGAGAGGTAAAGCAAAAATATTTTCTATGACTTTTATACTTTATTTGGAAACTCCATTTTCATTTTCAAAGTTAATTACCTTTTCTCCTATGATGCATATGGCTTATTTTAATGAATGTATTTTCTTCTGGCTGTAGTTCCCATGTCTTTCTCTATATCAGATTGCTCTGGGAGAATGGCCAGCAAACTTGACTTGCAAATCTTTTTTCAAAGGCTGAATGTGGGAAGATAGGTCAAGTACTTGGATACTCAATAACAGATTTATCAGATATGATGGTCACATTGAAGATAGAGGAATTAGGTGTGCTTATCAGTGAATTACAGAATGGCTGAGTTTGGAATGGACCTCTACAGGCCACCAGATCTAAGCCTTCTGCTCAAACAGGGCCACTGGGACCAGGTTGCCCAGCATCACATCCAGATGTCTTTTGAATATTCCCAAGGAAGGAGATTTCACACCCTGTCTGGGCAACCTGCGCCAGTGCTCAGTGCTCACAGAGTAAAAAAGTGCTTCTTGATGTTCAGAGGGACCTCCTGTGTTCCAGTTTGCACCCACTACCTCTTGTCTTGGCACTGGGCATCCATGGTGCCTGGTTCCGTCCTCTTTGCACCCTTCTTCCAGGCATTTATACACATTGCGAAGATCTCCACTGAGCCTTCTATTCTCTGATCTGAACAGTTGCAGCTCTCTCAGCCTCTCCTCATAGGTGAGGTCCACTGCTCCCTCCGTCGTCTTAGTAGACCTTTTGTTAGACTCTCACCAGTATGTCCACGCTTCTTCTGTACTGGGAATCCCAAAACAAGACTCAGTACTCCAGGTGCAGCCTCTCCGTTGCTGAGGAGAGGGGAAGGATTATCTTCTTTAGCCTGCTGGCAGTATTTTGCCTGATGTGTGATACATGATATTATCACCCTTCTTTGCAGCAAGGACACATTGCTGGCTTACGTTTAACATGGTGTCCATCAGGACCCCCAGCACCACTTCTGCCAGGCTGAACTCATGCCTCCATATGGAAATCAGAAATTGATTCTATTTCATGGCTAAACAGAAATGATTTAGATCACAAGGGAAGTCATAGTTCAGGTAACCTGAAAATGTAATGACAGTTGTATGATGACATTAGCACAATTTGGTGCAGCAGTTGTCAGTATCTGTGAAATATAGGAACATGGTTTAATTCTTGTCTAACATACTGGGATAATGTATATGAGATTTTTTTTAATTGTAATAGAGTACATAGATAGAGGAAATTTTGATACATAATGAGACATATATATATATATATGTTTTCTTAACAGTTAGTTCAAAAACCATAAAAAACAGGTTCCATGCAGCCTACATTTTCTGACATCTTTATGACATCTTGTGGGAACACAGAAATTCTCAAAAACATATAGAAAAATCTCAGTTTTGCTTGAATCTTTTGGAATTAAAACTTCCACATAACTACCTGGGACCACTGCTTCATGTTGTTGTGTGCGTATGGATTGACAGATTAGCCTGTGTCACTTAAGTACAAAATAAAGGTAATAATTCACATTATGTGCCTTTGCTAATTAGTGATGTAAGTCACCAAGTTGAAAGCAGTCTCCTGGTTGAAAAAGAAGAACTTTTACATATAAGTTCTTTTGCATATGTCTTATTCCTGAAAAGAGAGGGCCATTACATAGAACTGAATAATGCTCTTGATATAAGAAATTCAAAAACACCTGGAGAAAATATGTCAACTTAATATAATGTATGCTTTCCCCTTGAAACACTATTAAAATTTTCAAAGGATTTTCAATGCAGGTGTGAGAATATGACCATAGAAGAAGATTATCTCTGTCCTAGAATTGACACATGAGACATAAGACACAAGGGACCTCCTGGAAAGAGCTTGCACATTTTATTAAATTGCTGAAAAAAAACTGCTGAAAATAACTGCCTTGTTATTTTTTAGTGCACATTTGTATCTGCTGTCTTTAGGGACAGAATATATCAATTATATGTGTTGCTTTGGTAGCATTTTGCTTTGCAAAATAGTCATACAGTGTGTTTTAAAGTAATGAAAGTGTTGTGTTTTTCCCCTCTTTTTCCCCAGTTGACTTTATTCCACCTTACATTTGTGCATTTATTCAGATATAACAAAGAAGTACTACATTACAGGAAAAAAGCCTAATAAATCAGAATGCAGAGTACATATTCTATGCTTTGGTCATTTATACAATACGTAATTCATTCACATACATATTTTTTATGAAAAGCACTGCAACATTTTGATTTTTCTCTTGTGTTCACTCATAAATATTTGAACTTTTAAGTCCAAATTCTGATTTCTCATTATATGACTTTCTTTTATAGCCCACGTTCTCTCTCCTTTTTCCTCTTACCAAAGGATACTTTAACTTACAAAATGAGAAACTGAAGTTGATAACTGACAAAAAAGCTTTGTTTGAATGGTGATGAAGCAATGATTTGCAATGACTGAGTAGCTTGCACAAAGGCAGGCAGATATTCAGTTGACTTCCGTGCACCTAGAACTTTTCTCTTGATTATCCAGCTGGATAATCAAGACAGGTTGGAGTTCAGAATCCTAAGGAAGTGCATTTTATCTTAATATTTGAGTTCGTCTTAATAAAAAACAAGGAATTTCCCACAAGAGCTTGCAATTCCACCAATTTTCTGAAAAAAACATAGATCTAATTCTTCTTCATGTTCACTTAATGCAAATTTTTAAAAGTTCGTTTTCTCTTAAACTGGGTATGAATGTGTTAAGAACAGTCAAATTAGAATTGTAAAAAAAAATCTAAGAATATAATAAATCAATTTAAATCAGTGAAATATTCTGCAACAAATTTTACCTATGTTTATTTGCTTTACCAAATTAGTATTAATATATTTCTTATTATTTGATTATGGGCAAAAATTAGTCAAGTAAAACAAGGATTAAAAGGTCTGTAATTTTTGAAAATTTCATTGGTATAAGCATACTACATAGATAATTTGTTCAATGAGTTTTTCAATTAGTTTTGACAAATGAGACTTTTTGATTCCCTGTTCATGTTATCAGCATGACATAATCCATCATACTTGTATCTTTGTTGCAGACCAGAGTGTTGTTCTTTTTTTTTTTTTTAAAAAAAAGGAACATGTTTTTCATTCTTTTTCATTCTTCTCTTCTGTTATTAATATCCCAATCTCACATTTACTACACTTTTTTTTTTTTTTTTTTTTTTTTTTTTTTTGTTAGAGCACAGTGTAAAATGTAATTTTAGATTAACTTTGCTTTGTTATGTAGGAAGATTATTCAGTAAGAGAGGTTTGCAGTGACCAAGTTGATCTTTTCAATTTTTAAAAATACACATCCTTTGCTCCATTTTTTTCCTACTTGGTAGACTTGGAAGACAAGTTAAACTTTACATTCATAGCTACAGGGGAAAACAAAATAAGAGTGATAGTTTATAACTGTTTCTAAAGACAATATTTTCCGCAGAAAATTCTTTGCAGCAAACAAAAAGCAGAACAAAACTCATAGGCATCATTTCCACAAGGAAATTTACAGATGATGGCAGTAAAATGTGACACTCATAAATTAAAAATTGTGATTTTTCTTAATTAAAAATGGGAAAATAAAAATACTATTCTTTTTCTGTGAAGTAAATGTCATGGAGGACATTAAGTTGCAATGCACTACTTAAGTAGTTCATTGAATGAAATTACACTGGGATGACACATAGGCTAGAATCTAGAGACACTTAATGTATTTTAGTATTTCACAGAATAAGCGTGCTTTCCTTAAAGCTATAAGAAATATAAAGAAATCTTTACCTTGTACTATGTACTTTTTAAAAAATTTCTTTTGCCTGGAAGAAGACTAATATGATTTTCATTAAGCCAATCACTTGAGGCTAGCTGTCTTCCAGAAAGGAGACAAAATAAGCAAGTATTATTTTTGAGTCTAGGAACCCTTGGGAGGGAGTGTTGACCTGCCGGAGGGTAGAAAGGCACTAGAGAGGGACCTGGATAGACTGCATCGATGGGTCAAGGTAAACTGTAGGAGTTTCAACAAGGCCAAGTGTTGGGTCCTGCAATTTGGTCACAACAACCCCAGGCAACCCTACAGGCTTGGGGAGGAGTGACTGGAAAGCTGCCTGACGGAAAGGGACCCTGGTCTGATGATGGACAGTTGGCTGAATATGAGCCAGCAGTGTGCCCAGGTGGCCAAGAGGGCCAGTGGCACTCTGGCTTGTATCAGGAATTGTGCGGTGAGCAGGACTAGGGAAGACATCCTGCACCTGTATTTGGCACTGGTGAGGCCTCACCTTGAGCACTGTGTTCAGTTTTGGGCACCTCAGTACAGAAAGGACATTGAGGTGCTGGAGTAGGTCCAAAGAAGGGCAACAAGGCTGGTGAAGGGCTTGGAGAATAAGCCCTACAAAGAGAGACTAAAGGAACTGGGGCTGTTTAGTCTGGGGAAGAGGAGCTGAGGGGAGGCCTTATTGCTCTCTTCAAATACCTGAAAGGTGATAGCAGTGAGAGTGGAGTTGGTCTCTTCTCACTGGTGACAGGTGACAGGACAAGGAGAAATGGCCTCAAGCTGCGCCAGGGGAGGTTTAAGTTGGATATCAGGAAAAACTTCTTTACAGAAAGGGTTGTTAAGCACTGGAACAGGCTCCAAAGGGAGGTGGTTGAGTCACCATCCCTGAATGTGTTTAAAAACCATTTGGATGTGGTGCTCAGGGACATGATTTAGTGGTGGGTTGTTAGAGTTAGGGTAGTATGATTAGGTTGTGGTTGGACTTGATGGTCTTGAAGGTCTCTTCCAACCTGAGCAATTCTATGATTCTATGATTCTAAGATTTGGTAATTTGTTTTTTAGTGTTATTTTTCAATGCTTTTTAATAATTTGTATAATTCATATAGGATAATAATTCATATAAGATAATCTAGAGTTAGAACAAACTGTTATAAAGTATGTTCATATATGTTCAGTTTTTAGTCATGTTCTCATCAGTATGAGAAATGATGAGCTGATCAAAGATGGTATAATATATGTTGAAAGCAAGTGGAATATGCCAGGGTTAATGCATTACAAACTCTGAGCTTCGAGAGCTTTGTCCAGCTTAGCTTTTTAAAATGGTTTACTAACCTTTCAGTGGTACAGCAGTAGAGAAGTCCTATTAAATCCTTATTAAATCATGTAAACCCTGAGATTGATTATTCTAGATGAAATTATTCCAGGAAACATATCTTTTCTTCTTCAATTTCTTAAATCTGATTTCATACTGATAAGTTCTTGTAGCATCCTTGAACCACTTATATATCCTGCTAGCATAAATTGCAAGGTGCTCAGTATGCACCATACCTTGTCAATGGAAGACACGCTTTAAACATACTGGATACAGCAACCTGAATTTAGCTGTTGGTCAAAGAAGTATCAACTTGATGACAAACTAGCATGACCTCCAAAATGCATAAGCCTGAGTAATCAGAACATTATGCAGGGGATATATGCGTTCCCCACGCGAGTACCGGTAGGGCAACCCTTTGGGGATACCGGGGCGTTCCCCAACAATGCTGCTGAAGGAAAAGCCTATGCAATGCAAAGCAAATAAACTGTCAGTGCCCATTCAAAAGCTGACAGTTCAAGCAATTCTGACTCACTTGCAGCCCATATGCAGGAACAGAGCATGCCAGGTGGCCTGCAAAGCTGGCTTTTTCTAGGCAAAACAAGATGAGTTCTAGAGTTGAGGAGTTTGTCTTTCTGTGAAAGAGAAGAGAAAGCTCAGTGATTAATATGATTGCAACTGCTGAGGTATCATGCTGGGAAAGTGACATTTTCTGTGGAAACAAGGAACCAAACCATTTGACCTTTTAAAGGTCACTTTTAATGTCAGTTAGAAATCAGCTGGAAGTCAGGATAGCCATGAAGGACTGATGTTACATTTCCCTATAAAAGCACCTAAAAGTGAGTAGGCAGCCATGTTTTTTCACTAACATTTTAGTCTATGGAAAATATATAGTCCATTCTTAAATTTATAGATAATGGTGGAGAAAATCAAACTGAGGAGGAAAACAGGTGCAAATACAACACATTTTATACACTTTGAATAGTAAGAAGCTAATTAAATCTATATACAAAATTATTTACAAATCTGAGAAATTCAGAATACTTCAGTTTAGCGTGCCATAGCAGGAATAGAAACAAACTGCAAAGAACATTTGGCATCCCCTTGAAAGGATTTCAGAATTGACCCTCCTGTTTTGTCTGATATTTAATGCCTCATTGATTTTCTGTCACCTTCTCATTAAATTATTTTATTTAAATTTTTTTTTCCCCCCAAAATCTCTTCTAATGGAAGAATAAACTGTCTTCACTGATTTTTATCCATCTTCATTGCAAAGATTAATTTCCAACTTGACAATTACATTTTCTCAACTAATTCAAAAGTTACATTGAGGAATAGACGAGGACAATTGGCATTTATGCTAAATATAAAAAAAAATGTATACTCATTTGTTTTCTTTTCTGTTCTTTGATTTAAAGCTTTTTGAGACTTAGCTTGTATCTTTGTGAAATCGATGGAAAAATAGTACAGAAGGAATAAAAGTCTAAAATCTAAAATTGAATGAGACCTGCAGCGTGTTTTTGTTTTGTTTCTTTTTTGCAAATTCACAGGCTGTTTTTGTTCATGTTAATTGTCTTTTCCAGAGTCAGATGTATTGAACCTACTGATTTTGATAATTTATTAACATATCTGGGAGATTTAAAATAGTTTTTCTCTGTGCTTAATTATATTCTCCTTTAATTAGAAGATACTGTTGATTGCCTTGCTCTTTAATGTTATTGCTTCTCAATTTTCGTCACATAAAACACATTTTAGCTTTATTGCATATTTCTGTTTTCCTTTATTTTGCTTTTAATGGCACACCATTTTCCAGTTTAGAGCCATTATCAACTTCAGATAATCAAATTTGCATTTTTTTTTCTGTGTGAGAATTAAGAATCAAGAAAATATTTAACATTTTTCCAGATAGAAATTTATTGTTTTGGGATATGCTACACCATTTTGTATTATTCTGTTGTGTTCATACAACGTGAATGTTAAGTTAGACATGTCTAAGTTAAAATAAAAAGCTTTGTTTCACATATTCTCTCTCACAGAAGCTGTGATATAGACAGGCTGCTCTACAATTAATCTGTTTTTGAGATTTTTACTTTTTTTTTTTAATGCTCTGGCAGTTTTGGTCACATTGAATTTCTTCATTTTCATGGAAAGAGCACAGAATCTAAAATCTAGTAATTAATCTGTAAATACCAAGGCTACTGCTTTAAAACAACAGTGCGTCTTTAAGAATTAAACACTGAGTCACAGTATGTTGCAGTAAACTCATTGAAACTTAATACCTTCTGAGAGACCTTTCAAAGCTGGCATTTAACTGAAGTCATGTAATGATACTTAATCGGATGTTTTTTTTCTGGTTTCAGTCAATTGAAGTCATTATTAATGTGGAGTACAAATGGAGCTGAATTTGAAGAGGCGCTCATTGAAACTCTCTCCTCATAATGCCAATAGAGCATAGTACAATCATTATAACTCCTGTGGCAACTAATCTTCTGTATTTGATAAACTGCAAAAACCGATAAAAAAAAAATCTACTTTCAGGGTATTATGGCCTTGATTCATTGTTTACAGTTGATTGAAAAAAACACGAAAACCAACTTTTTCCAAACTTCCAAAAGCACAAAAGAAATGAACATCAGCTTTAAAATAAACAGCACAGGGTTGACTTGCAAAAGGTACGCTGTGGTTTTCATGGAAATATAAAACACAGAATGTTCTCTGAGTGCCTTACTTTGCAAATCAGTAAGGAAAAATGAAAGTCATTGTAGCTTTGAAAGCTTTCTTTAAGAAAAGTATTGCCAGCACTATTTGCTACTAATTGTGTGTGATCTCATTTATCTAAATCCTTCACATCCTCACCTATTTTTCATCACATTTATCCATGGCTACGCTTTCATAACAGCCACTTTGCCTGCAGGTCAGATGGTGGGATATTAGGTACCATCACACTAGTGCTGGTTCTTTGACAAGTGACAGGTGGCTTGTTGCTGTCCCTGTGGGGTAGGATAATTTATCTCACCAATGAGTTCAGCCTCTGGCAGCCTAGAAACTGAGGGCTGTGAATGTTAAAACAAATTGTGGCTGGGGATGAATAACAAGACTATCTCTAGTACCAGCACACTGACCAGGAGGATATCCAGCCTGCGAAACAAAACGCTGCAGTATACACTTAGCTGCTTCCTACTGATACAACTAGAATAAAATGCACTGGTGTTTGTGGTGTATGAAATGCATGACACAAATCATCTGCCACAACATAAATAATTACAGTTGTAACTTCCTAGCTAGGCGTATGCTAGATTTGAATTTAAAAGTATTTTGTGACAGAAATCCAGAAGTAATATAAGCATTAAACTCACTAATATTATCAAATTTATTAAGGGTAGCATATAGCCTTTTTACAAATACAGACATCACAGAGAAGGGACAATTTGCAGGCAACTCTTGCTTCAACCTATGATGAAGACACAGAATACACAATCAATCATGTTTTTTAGTGTTTATAATTTCAAATGAGGTTAAAATGGCTTTTCAAAATCATATATCTGATTTTCATTTACAGTTGTATCCTTTTTATAAAAAGGTATGATGCTATTAATTTAGGGAAGGTTGTATGGACGTTACCATGCACTCGTATGAGTTGACATCGAGAGGAAAAAAATATCATAAATATCACTCATTAATATTAAAGCTTTCTCTTACAACAACCATGACATGTTTTTAGTATGCTGCTAAAAATACTTTGAACCTGAATTTTCTCAGAAGGCATTGTTTTGGACTACTTATTCTTTTGATGACAAAATATTAATAGAAGATGAGAACTATGTGCCTAACTCCCAGCGTCTGTCTGTCCTACAGGGGAGGATGTGGTCTTCTCTGAGTTACAGAAAGAACCTTGATAGTCATCATAATGTAGAGCAAGTAAATTAAAGAAGAAAAGCAAATAAATATGATTATGCTCCCACTAGAAATTAATTTCTGTTACAAAATAAAAGCAACTATTTTCAATTAATTTAAACTCTATATGGAATTCAGATGTCCCTGATATTTCATTGTTTGGAATATCCAAGAGGATGATAAAAAAAAAATACTTTTTTTCTTAAGGATCCAAATACCAATAGATTTATTAGTAAGTTCACTGGAAGTTCTTCCTGTATATACAAAGGAAATCCACAGGAGTAAGCCATACTATTTATATGTCAGAAAGTATTAAATCTACAGTATAAAATAAACTTGGTCCTATCAGAGGTTTTATTATAGGTCTGTGGTCAAAAAATCCTGTGTACTTTTGGAACATTTGTTATTGATAGAAACTCACTTTATGAGTTTGCACTGTATTCTTGCACGTAATCAAAATACATCCGGCAGAAATATTCCCCAAAAAGGTTGTGAGGTGGATACAGATAAGAAGTAAGGTGCAGATTATAAACAGCCAGAGCTATTAACTGTTAGAGCTCTTATGGGAACATTATGGTTAGTGTTAAGACAAGACTAGTTGTGCTATGGCTCAGTCTGGGTCTTAACAGAGAATTTAGAGGATGAGACTGCAATATACTGGGAACAAAACAGATAACTGTCATAGTTCTTTATGATCTTTAAATATATAGATGAGGAAAAACATTTACTCTGACTGATACATATCCCACAATGCAAACTGAATTGTTGTGGTCAGTGCACAAGTGAGACTTTCAGGCAGGAAATAAGAAAAAATATCACTTTAATTTAATTGAAGGTTTTCTCTGGGGAGACAAAGCACTAAAAGAAATCCCTTCCTGGTGAGAGGACCTGTGAACTCTCATTGAAAAAAAAATAATGAAATCTTCTAATACAGAAGAAGTTTCTGTGTGTTTGTATGCATAAGTTATGTAGCATTATTTCCATCCATACTTACAGATTAAATTATTAAGCTTTTTGCAAATGATTGTAATTTGTGTTTTTTTTTTTTTTATTTTCAGAGTAAATTTGCAATTCTATTTTTGTTCATATTAAGTAGGTATATTATTTTTCCTTAAAAACTTGTGAATTCTTTAAACTGTTGCCTTGCATAAGTCATTCAAACCAGTTTCTCTTCAGTAGTTTAAAGGAACAATGTATTAATTTAATTAAATTTTAATTCTAATAGCTGAATCTCCCCTACAATTATTCCAAACTAAAAATAATTCTAAAGAAATAATATTAATAATTTATTCCTCTAAGTGATGATCAAAAATTGTTTCAATTTACGTATTCTTCACTCAAAGAAACTAAAAAGTGTTTTGTTGGTGATGTTTTTTTGTTGCTGTTTTGTGTGTGTGTATTGCATATGGTAAGCAAGAATGGTGAATCCAGTGTATGGTAAAAAATGCAGTGACTGTATTTATTCACTTAATAACAAAATCTAAATTTAAATAGGCAGAGCAAAGGCTAACATATGCAAGCAAGATACATTCACAGCAACCTTGTCTGCCAAGAAAGGAAAAAGCATATAAAATTTATGATATAATCTGTAGATATATGAGTATGGATGTGTGCAAATATTTTCCAGAGTGAAAGATTCTACTTCCTTGTTTCCATTAATAAGAAGTATAATTAAAATAAAATAAAATAATTATTTTTTTTTAGCTAGCAATTTATGTGCTGACTAATAAACAAAAAATATTTCATCCTGAGGTTTGGAATATTCCATTTCACTTTCACTGTAGATTTCATGAATCCATTTAACTCTGGACACAAGAGGGTACTGTTTCTTCCCTGTAGCTATTGCATCTGAGAATGAATGGAAGACTTTGCAAGACCTAAGCTGTAAAGGGATCTTTTTGGAGTACAAAATGGAGTCTCTGACAAGAACTCAAAGGTTATTTGAATAAGCTCTAAACAAATTTTCACCTGCAGACTACCATTTTTATACTTATGACGCCTAAGTAGCATCTTTAAAGGTTTTGGATACAGATTTAAAATTCCTCTTAGTTTTTCTTTTATTTTCTTTTCTAGTCAAGTACTTTCAGGTATTGTCCTTATAACATGCTCACATTTACAGTTACACAGCCTTGAATCAATTTTATTATAGTGACAATATTTACTGACGCAGTTGCTATATTTCTTGAACAGGTTCAAAACAAGAATCTACTTAAAATAAAACCAAGAAGTGTTTAGGTGTATGAGAAATGCAATGCATAAATTTCACACTAAATCACTATAAAGAGACAAACATTTTCTCACTTGGCTGTGTAGTAAATGAATGAATGGATTAACTGATTTCCACTGAACTACTATCCTGTTCATAAAAATATATTACTACTGGAGGCAATAGGCATTTTATTTCGTCACAACATGAGAAGGAGGAGGAAGAATGAAGTCTAGTCTTGCTTGAGAGGAAAGCAATACTGGAGATATCATGGTCTGCATCACTTTTATCTTCTGGATGGCTGAAGTATGACATATGACACTTTACAAACCTTTATAAACAGCTTTTTTCTTAAAAACAGAACTTCACTCATCTATATCTAATGAGTTTTGTGTTTTAAAAAAAGGTAGCAAATATAGACTCCTGTCACTGAACATTGATTCCTGCAGAAAGACCCCTTTCCAAATAGTTCTGTGCATGCTATGAATTGGTTTTTTGATCTAAAAAAGGTTTCCAGAGAAAATGCAGGGGTTGTCTGATATCAAAGATCAAGCCAGATCAGCTGGAAAAATTGAATATGCAGAAGTGAAGTTAAACTGCTAATTCAATGTAGATTGTCTCAGATCTTCAGATCCAGCCAAACCCTGCATTATTCTGAGACTGGTTCACTGCAGGAATCTCATTTTCACTGCTTATATCCTGTTGAGGTTTTTTTTTGTTGCCCAAAATACCAGTACTGAGTGGTGACATTTTAAAAATATCTTTGAGAGACATTGTTTTAATCTGCTAAATTGCAAGCACAGATATTAGCACTTCCACATGCTTTTAGCTCCATAGTTTATGATTCCATTCCTGGAGTGAAGATAAATGCCATGAACATCATTAAGATTGTCTTACTTTGGACTGTAATCTTCTAACTTTTTCAACTACTTATAAAATAATGAGAACATTTTTTGTACGTGTATGCTCCAGCAGCTCAAGAGGAGTACACATTTTCAGAGCTGCTTTGGTGCATAGGGAAAGAAAGAGCAGTTACCAATTACACTGAAGTACAGCTTAAATTCATGTGGGTCAAGATAAGTCCAACAATTTTAGTACAACTATATCATTTTATAGCAGTTACGAATCAGATATACTGTGATTTTTTTTTGTGTAAGAAATCACATGCATGTGGGTCAAGAAATTACAGCATTAAAATTACCATGGAAATTTTATCATGATCACTTAAGATTTTTTTTTTTTTTTATTACTAGCCATACTGAAAAATGCTTTCCAGCAGATAATGCAGTGTACGTGTTACACTATAATTAGACTTTTCATGAGTATATTAACATTTTAATTTGCTGAATGCTGTATATTTTAAACTCATAACTTAATTTCTATATTAATATTAGGTGTTTATTTTAATGAAACTCATAAAGAAAAAATGGAGGTAGGAAAGAAAACAGTTGTCAATAGGAGAAAAAATTAAAAGCAATTATATATGTTCTTTATTTCAAACCAGAGAACATAAAACTCCCTTAGAGTACAACAAACATGCAGATCTCAATACCAGCCTAGGTGACCTGTGCATCTTCTCTGGACTTTACATGTTCAGCACCCACAAGGTGAGTAATCCTGTGACATTCTCTGTTGTTGACATTGTAAGGAATTTCTACTACAATACTGCTAAGTTAAAGCAAGTAGCTATATTGTGATTGTCACTATACAGTCACCTGACAAGACATCCTTGGAATGCAAGAGAAGCTGTTCCTTCTGACCTTCAACGTCTGCTTCATTGGCACTGCCTGAAGCACACAGGGTTTTGTCTATCAGCTGAATCTCTTAAGCAGGTCTAATAATCATTTAAATAAAAGAATAAGAAAAAAAAAGTAAATGTCATAATGCCAGTTCTCTAAAATCAAAATACATCTTATAAACAATAAACTTTGAAACTAAAATGACAGTTAATCAGTTCATTTTCTACAAGTGTCTTAATAAACAAAGCTTCTGGTCCAGACAGTGCAGTATGCTTTCTCCATTATTCACCATGTGATTATGAAAACCAAATCATATAGCATATATAAGTACTAATTAGAATAGATTTCCTCATATGAGACTCTTCTACCCTCCAAGTCTTCCTTCTGGTAGCTGTTGCATTTAGCCCTTTTGATGAGGTGAATTTCTTAACCTGTGAATGTATTTATTCATTCATTCTGATGGAAAATCATACAAAGTTGTTGCAGCTATTATGCTCTTGGATTCAAAATGTGTAAATCACTGCAGGACATCAGGCTGTATATGTAAACTGAGGACATGGCATTTCCTGTCTTTAACAGCCTGTGGATCATTAAGTTACATCTGCCAGGATCATACTATTTGCAGTTTACACAATAACCTATTGAGTGAAAACCTATTCCTATGTACTCAACAGCTTTTAAATTTTATTTTTATATTTTAAAGCGTTTCAGTGCTTTGTTATATGCTTGATTTTACTTATCCCTAAAGATAATTGAGCTGTTCTGCTGTGAGATTTTTTCTGAATATTTAGGTTTAGCAAAAACCCTTATCATCAACTAACGTTTTTACAAATTATACACCTCCATAATGAATTTGTCATATGCTTCTTTTACGTAACCAGCAGTGGATGTATTCAACCAATTCTTTCCTCCTGTTTAAGTGTTTTCCTACACAATCAGATTATGAGCAATGAGAGTAACCTCAGTTCAAGTCAGAGATGAGAAAAAAATAATGAGTATGTAAAATGAGTTGAAGTAATCTATATATCAACTTCAACCACACACAGCTTCTTTTGTCGATATTAATTATTGTGTTGCTTTTGAGCTTATGTACTAATGAATTGAAAGTAAAAGTGAGAGGAGGAGAATCCAGAAAAGATAATATTTTAATAAATTATATAGATTTTTCTTTCCACCATAGAAAATTTCTCAACATAAGCATAAATCCACCTCTATTCTTTGCCTCCAGCATGACATTAATGTCATTTATACTAGTCACAGACATGGTACTTGTTCATAGTAGACAGTCACTATCATCTAAACAGTGTAGATAGGTGGTGTGTGAAAAGACATGCAGCAGGGAATTGAAGTGCTCCTTCTGAGAAAATCTGGAAATCTTCACAGCTGAGAGCAAACAATGCAGCAGTTGTGAAAGCGAGGATTCCCAGTTTGGAAACTGTCAGAGGTGACTGGCTTTAAACATAGGCACTGAAACATAATGTGAAGAAACCCAGCAAAACAAATCAAAATGTGATGCCACCCACAATCTTTAGCTGAATATTATGTTTCCCTGTGTATGAGGCTGGAGTTGCTTACCTCAGGGACAGAGCACTGTGAAAAGAATGGTCTCCCCCAGATCTGCAGGGAAATGAGTTATTTCCAAAGAGGACTCACATAATTTGAAACTGCTTGTTCTCATCCTTGAGGAAATTTGTTTATCTTCTGGCAGTGAGAAAGTCCTTGAGGTATCTAAGTGACTGATTGAAGTAATGTCCCCAGGGGTCTTTTGGAGGACCCAGCAGACAGCACTCCCAGAGTGCTAGTGTGTGTGGCTAAGGGGATCCTGTGGGTCACTGTCCTGTGCTCTTTACAATTAATGACAGGGGTGAATAACAGCTTCTGCAGTTAGCCTCTGCCTGTGTCTGTTTCACATAGCAGGGAAGATGAGGAAGTTCTGAGCTCACACAGAAGATTCACAGTCTTCTTCTGATAGTCACTTGCACATATGCATTTGACAAGCACTCCCCAAGTGCTTCCTGTGACTCTTTGGAAAATAATTGCTCTGGTCTGTTGAAAATGATTTGAAAATAAGTGTGTTTTCTGTTTGCTCTATTATAGCTTCATGAAAACTTATTTAGAGATGAGAAACTTCAGGCTTGTGTATCTGTAGCTCAGTGGCCAGATCCAGAAGTTCAACTCCTCAAACTGCAGCCGTTTATATAAGTGCTGTAAGTATCATTATGCCTATCTACTATCAGCCTAAATTTGTGTGTTTTCCTCTTAATTGCCTGCTACTTTCTTCTTAATGGATGTTTCAAAATGCCAGCTCACATTCACATTATGTTTATATATACCAACACCCAATCTGAAACAGGAATTGTTTCAAATTGCCTACCTTTCAGTTTTCATCTGCATAGTTAGTGAGATCGCATGCTATTTCATAAATTAACTACAGTTTCTAACCTGCTGATTCATTTGCAAGGGTGAAAGGTGAATGTTCAATGATTTCCACTGCAGTTAACATAAACATTGACCTGATTGACTACAGTGCTCCCTCTGTGCCATAACATAGCTACAGATTTATCATTCCTGTCTCAGCTTTGCTCCAGGCGCCTGATTAAAAAGCCAAGACCAATGTCTGCCTTTATCTACTTACTTTGATTTTCACTTTGGAGCACTTTATCAGGGCTGTACTCATGCCTCCCTGCTGCTCACATGCTTTGTGGCATTTATTGTCTCAGTTGTCCTCTCAGTGTGGCACCGAGTTCTAACCGCATAATATACCTTCTGCATGCAAGAATAATCCACATCATCCTCATCACTCTACTACAGTAGGTATGGTTTCTACAACATTGTGGATATAAAGGAAAGAAAGTAATCACAGAAGTCCCTGGGATTTTCAAGTTTTCTCAGAAAACTAATAAAATTCACCATATGTTTCTTCTATCTGCTGCGAACCAAGCTTCACTTCTTAAATCCATGCAAGAATCTGAAGATTTAGCATGATGATGTCATCTAGACAAATAGTTATTAGAGTTATTGCTATTAAACATAGCTTACTATTGGTCTGTTTAAAGCCACACAGGACATAGCATTAGTCCAAGAATATATATATGAGGAAAAATGACTTTTCAGAAGTAAAGACTTAGTGAACTTGTACATCATTTGGAAGAAAAACTACTTGGTATTACTCAAAATGCAGGCACTTTCAAATAGATGACCAGGTTTAATGTTAATCTAATTATCCATAGGAAAAAAAATCTAAGAATAGGAGGAGTTATTTCATTGTATATGAAATGAAGAGCTCTATTTAAAAATAGATGTATGACGGCATTTATTTTCAAGATTTACGCACGCTTTTCTAGTCTATGCAATTTCTTGTGTTCCAATATTTCTACAAAAATTCAGTTACCCATCAGTGCCTCTGTTGTTAGTTTTGAGGAGCTTGATATGACAGTAATCGAAGAACAGAAGCTTCCAGGTCTGATGTAAGTTCGTTTGCTGGAGCAAAGCCAAATCTAGAGATTGATACAATAAAAATATAGAATAATCTAAAATATTTTCATTTATTTATAGAAAGTAAATTCACCTGGAAGCAATATTAAATAACATTACTCCTTCTCTTCAGTGGAAAATGGCTAAAAAATGAATTCTGGTGTTATATGAATTTAAAAGGAAAAAGTAAGAGCGTCTAGAAATAGAAAGAGAATAAATGACTATAGCAAAACCAACTGCCCTCATTCTTCAGTATTCATCTTACTTCTACGATTTTATTTTCTTCAATCACAGCATGGATTTTTTTTATTCATTATAATACTTCAAGTTTTCTTGTGAATTTTTCACCTTTCATCTTTCACAGTCCACCCTCAGCAAGTTTGCTGAGACAAAGCTGGGTGGGGTGACTGACGCACTAAAAGACTGTGCTGCCATTCAACAACATTTGGACAAGCTGAAGTGTTGAGCAGAGAGGAACCTGATGAAGTTCAACAAGAGGAAGTGTAGAGTCCTACACCTGGGGAGAAATAAACTGATGCATCATTATATGCCAGCAATGTGCCTTGTGGCCTAGAAGGCCAGAGGTATCCTGGGATGCATTTAAAAGAGCATGGCCAGCAGGTTGAGGGAGGTGATCCTCCTCATCTATTTTGTCCTAATGATGCCTCAACTGGAATACTGTGTCCACTTCTGGCCTCCTCAGTTCAAAAAAGACCTGAAACTTCTAGCAAGAGTCCAGCAGAGGGCCACAAAGATAGATAGGGGCCTGGAGCATCTCTCATATGAGGAAAGGCTGAAACACTTGGGACTGTTCAGCTTGCAGAAGACTGAGAAAGGATCTCATAGCTGCTTATAAATATCTAAAGCACAGGAGCCAAGTAGATAGGGGAAGGCTCTTTTTGGTGACATGCAGCAACTGGGCAAGGGGCAACGCGCAGAAACTGAAGCACAGAAAATTCCATAAATGGAAAAGGAAGAACATCTTTATTGCGAGAGTAACAGAGCAATGGAACATCTTTATTGTGAGAGTAACAGAGCAATGGAACAAGCTGCCCAGAGAGGTTGTGGAGTCTCCTTTTCTGGAGATATTCAAAACCTGCCTGAATGCTCTGAATGCTTTCCTGTGAGACCTACTCTAGAAAACCTGCTTTAGTAGGGGTGTTGGACTCAATGATCTCCACCCCCTACAATTCTGTGATTCTGTGATATGTGGACAGCATGCTGGAAGGTGACCTGGACATTTGGTGGTATTTTAAAACACAATGAATATTGTCTCTCCAAGGTGAGGTCTTCATTTAATGATTTTGCAAGTCAAAGTGTTTTACTTCTGAAAGTCCCTGTAAATCGAAAATATGAAACTCCTCATGCTGTTTACAAGGTAAACCAGAAGTGATGCTTGCACAGCACAGTGTTTTTCATCTCTCTTAAGATGAATGAACAAACTCCTACATTAAGATACCTCTTTATTTTATTAGACATTCAACTATTTAAATTGATAGTCCTGAAAAATACAGTCCCTTATTTATCATGAGCATTTTTTAAACAACATTCAAAGATCTAACAAACTTTTTTTCCCTTACTCTCTAATACAGCTTTTGAAAAAAATTCATTCAGTGAGATTTTTGCTTGTCATAACCTCAATAGCTGCAGAGCAGAAATGTGGAAATACAGAGTTCTTTACCCTAGTAGAATGTAAGGGAGCTGTTGTCATTGTTTTGTGATTTTTTTGTTGTCAGTATTCCACATCATAACATCACGTAAAGCACTGGCAGTTAAAGAGTTAATGTTCTAGTTCTGTGCACTACTGTTTCTGGGTGCTTGGTTCTCGGAGGGAGAGGGGAGAAGCTGCATTCCCCAGGGGTCTTTGTGCCTGGAGGGCATTGGTGAAGCCACCTTGCAGGCCTGGAGTTTCCTCTCTTCGTTTGCAGTGGAGAAGCACGCGGTCCCCCTGCAGCTTACAGAGTAAGGGCTCAGCTTTGGACTCTCTCCCTCTCACTTTGATTTATTGGCCTCAATTTCGATATCATATTTAGTAAACTAACGTTCTTCCTCAGACTGTTGGCGCTGTTTTGTTTTAGAACTGTCTACAATTCCCCTACCCTTCCCCCTTTTCCTCTTTTTCCCCAGGGCGTTGGCCCTCAGGTCCCCTGCCGCATTAGTCACGGGACCTGTCTGGACTGGCCCATAAACCGCCAACACTTTTTTTTCTCCTTTCTTTCTTTTCTGGGCTGGTGGGCCTGTGGGCCTGCTGTCCCCCTGTCACAGACAAAGATCCAGACATAACTTCATGACAACTGTTGAGTCACAGCCTGAACCACTGACTGAGCTCCTGGAGAAAAGACCCATTCAGTCCTGGAAGCAGAGGTGAAGGCAACTCACCTGTGCAATCAGAAGGGGTGGAGTTAGGCTTCGCCCCTCTTAGACCTCATTTAAGGGCTGTCTGCCACTGAGGAAGGGTGTCTTGCTGGAGATTCCTTCTTTGTGGAGTTTTTCTGTGAGCTTAGATCTTTGGAGATGAGTGAGTATTCTTCTTTTTGTAACATCTTCACATTGCGCTGGTTCTTCTGCCATTACATTTGGAGAGCCAGGCAGATCAAAATATTAAAATGGCTTTCCTTTTGAACGTCGTTAAGTGGGTCAAGGGGGAGAACATTATCCCTCTAGATAAAACCCTGCTGGGGCATATCCCAGGATTTATAGGATTCCTCTATTATGAATTTTCAGCCATAGTTGAAAAAGGGGACCCCGTGCAGGATAGTAGAAATATTTTTCTATCCCCATCCTGCATGGCAGAATATTTGTATGGATTGGATGAAGATATTCTAATTACAAAGGAACGACAACTGGTTGCCTCCACTGTGGCATGGCCTCTATTAAAGGCACTGAATCACGCAGAACTTTCAAATAGTACTTTAGAAAATGAGAACGAATTACTGCACGATCGCATTGAGAACATCTAGCAACAGCTTGGAGTACTGACAGGGAAAAAATCAAGTTAAACTTTCCCTTTAAAGCAAATGCCAATTATCACACTGGAAAATACTCAGGCCCCTGAATAAGTGGGCCTGGGTAATCCAAAGGAAAAAAATTCAAGATCGGATCTCAAAGCCCCACTTGAGGCGGATTCCTTGGAGATCTGACCTATAGTGACATAAAAAACCAAAAAAGGTACAGGATAGACCAGGGTGGTGCCCCCTGATTAGTGGCTCCTGCCCAAACCCATCTACGTGTAACAGCTTGCCACTATGCAGCATCTGAACTAATGAACTTGGCACAACGATTTTGACAGAAACCAAGGGGAAGTGTACCAGCTTAGTTACTTCAATTATGGGACATGGGGGCAGAGAGCGTTGTCGTCAATGGACCAGAAGTTTCCAAGCTCGCATCCATTACCTTGCACCCTGCCCTTAGACAAAGACTGTATGCCACTGTGCAACATCATGAGGAAAACCATTCATTAATGGGTTGGTTGATGGTGGCATGCTATATCACTTGGCCTAATAAGGCTGATATCCCAGTACATACAGGTTCATGGTCTTCCATGGAGGACATCCAAACATATATTCGCAAGCTAGGAATGAAAGAGGCAATATACGAAGAAGCCTTCGGAAGCCCAGATTTAGTAAAATTCTAGGCTGGAATGAGGGACCTAATTTTACAGCAGTCACTCTCCCTCCAATATGGCATGTTAGTGTCCATACTGAATGCCCTGTTGGCCTCAGAGGCCACTGTATTAGCAGGTTGCCCAGTTGGTGGCTGATCTGGGGGAGACAGAGTGCTTAAGGGCAAGGTGCAATATTAGGACAGTAGAAGGGGCTGAAGTATTTCCAGTTATTAGAACCAGAACACCTGCCTCACAGACACCCCGATTGGGCCCAATACAGGTGTCCTGAGAACAAATGATTAACGATCTTATATGGGGTGGTGTGCCCTTTGCCAAAATCAATTGCCAACCCAATCATGTTTTGCTTCAACTGTGGAAACAGCTAAGGGATGATCAAAAATTTCAGAATACCCCCAAAAGAGTAGGGGTGCGGATAACTGAACAAGTACCAGTACAAACTTGGAATTTACAGGACTTTATAGTCCCTAATGAAAGGAAAAAGCCTTCCCAGGTGACTTGGGCTCCAATGCCTGAGCCATGAGGAACCTGAGGAAAAAGATTTGGCAATTGCACGGTTCACAGTGTGACAGGAGATGTTAGTCCCCTCATAACTAGGGCCTCCAGATGGGACTGGAGACCCTATGTTGAGTTAACGATTTTCCGGTCCTGGAAGAACATAGAATGTGTAATGGCTCTAGTGGATACAGGTACGGAAACATCAAATATTTACGGGGATCCAACAAAGTTTAACGGGGATAGAGTGGTGACTCGTGGCTTTGAGGGACAGACCATTCCTGTTAGCCAGATGTGGTTGAAACTGGGGGTTCAGTGTCTCCCACCCTGGAAGTAAAAGGTGTCTATTGCCGCAGTCCCAGAGTACATCTTGGGCATAGACATTTTATGGGTCTGGCTCTCCAGACAACTGTAGGAGAGTTCAGACTCTAAAGAAGTTGTATTAGCATCTGGGCAGTGCAGGCAATATTGAGAAGCCATGCAAAGCATGAGCCTATTTGCCTGCCAGAACAGTACCAGATTACTAATATGAAGTAGTATAGACACCTGGGGGGAGGCAAGATGAAATATCGAGGACTGTGCAGAAATTAGAAAGAGCTGGGATCATAAGACTTGCACATAGCCCATATAATTCCCCCATATGACCAGTCCAGAAGTCAGATGGCACATGGAGAATGACAGCAGATTACAGAGAATTAAATAAGGTCACACCGCCTGTTCATGCAGCCGTACCCAATATTGCCTCCCTAATGGACACATTGAGTAGGGAAATAAAAAGCTACCATTGTGACCTAGACTTGGCAAATGCATTCTTCAGTATTCTAGTTGCTGAAGAATTGCAGGACCAGTTTGCATTTATATGGGGAAACAGGCAGTGGACCTTTCAGATCCTGCCACAGGGGTATGAGCATTCACCGACATATTGTCATAACCTAGTGGCGCATGACCTGGCAAATTGGTAACAACCTAGTAATGTTAACTTTTATCATCATTATTGATTATCTCATGTTGACATCTGACTCACTGGAGGCATTAGGACAGGTGACAGATTCATTGACCACCTGTCTTCAGGGAAAAGGATGGGCTATAAACCCTCAGAAGGTGCAGGATCCGGGCCTGTCTGTGAAATTCCAGGGGGTAGTTTGGTCAGGAGAGACCAAAGTACTACCCAGTGCTGTCATAGACAAGGTTCAGGCGTTCCCAGTCCCTATGAAACCAAAGCAGCTGCAGGTGTTCTTAGCTATATTGGGATACTGGCATTCCTTTATACCTCATTTAGCACAGCTGCTGAGGCCATTATGCAAACTCATGAAAAAGGGGTAACTATGGGACTGAGGTAGAACGGAACACCAGGCTTTCCAACAGGCAAAACTGGCTGTTAAACAAGCCCAGGCACTGGGTATGTTTGATCCTACCCTCCCAGCCAGATTGGATGTTCATGTTACTCAGGATGGCCATGCCTGGAGCCTGTGGCAGCACCAGAGTTCTGTTCGGACCCCGATTGGGTTCTGGTCTCAGGTCTGGCACAGAGCAGAACAAAGACACAGTATGACTGAGAAACAGTTATTGGCTATCTCTGCTTTGCAGGCAGAGAGCCAATAACTCAAACAGCTAAGACTGTGGTAAAAACAACATTGCCAGTTTAGGGGTGGGTAAAAGAGCTGACCCACCTTCCTAAGATGGGGGTGGCCCAAGCCCAGACTGTGGCACATTGGGCTGCCTACCTCAGCCATAGGAGCAGTCTATCTTCATCACCGTTGAAGGAAGAACTTCAGAAGGATCGTGGCCCAGTGAGCTACCATAGTGATGTGCGAGAAGAAATGATGGTCACTCAACTCGAAAAGAGTCCCACACAGGAAGGGAAATACCCCATTCCTGAAGATGCCTGGTATATGGATGGGTCCAGCAAAGGTAACCTGAGCAAGTGAGGAGCAGTGGCGTACCATCCTTCCGCTGTCAACATATGGTTTGAAGAAGGGTATGGTCAAAGTAGCCAATGGGCAGAGCTGCGAGCTGTGTGGATGCTTATCACCAAGGAACGCAGAAACAGTGTACTGAACATCTGCACAGATAGTTGGGCTGTGTGTTGGGGGGTCACTCTTTGGTTTACACAGTGGATCACCCAAGACTGGACCAACGACACCTGACCCATCTGGGGCAAGGAAATGTGGTTAGATACATGGAATGTGGTCAAGCACAGAACCAAACCACGTTTCTGGACATCACCCCCCTGCAGTCACCAGGAAATGATGAGGCCGACATGCTGGCTCGAGTGTGGTGGATTGAGAACTCTCCTTCCAAGAACATTGTCCCCTGCTACACCAGAAGCTGTGACATGCTGGACGGAAGGTGATGTGGGCAGCAGCCAAAGCATGGGGGCTGCCCATAATGATGTCAGATATCATCCAGGCATGTCATGGTTGTGAAGCTTCCTCGAGGATGAGACCAAAACCCTTGCCATAGACAACTGCCTACCTTGCCAGAGGATATAACCCTCTCCAAAGGTGGCAAGTTGATTATACAGGCTCTCTCTCACAGTTGGAGGGGGCCAGATATGCATTAACTTGCGTTGACACTGTAAGTGGACTGATGCAGGCCTATCTGGTACCAAAAGCAAACCAGGCTGATACCATCAAGGTTTCAACCAAGTTAATGGCACCATATGGGACTCTGCAGGTCATCTAGAGTGACCAGGGTACACACCTCATGGGCACAATGTTATAACTCTGGGTGGAAGAGAACAACACTGAATGGCAATTTCATCTGCCATATAATCCAATGGGAGCAGGCCTCATTGAATGTTATACTGGCATCCCTAAGGCTGCTCTGAAGATAGATTCTCAGTTCCTGCAGGGGTGAACAAAGAGATTGCATGAAACCCTGCAGGATCTGAATGAAAGACCTAGGGATGGCAGACCCAGTGCCCTCAAGATGCCGCAGACGACTTGGGCCTCCCTTCTTAGGGTCCAAATTGTGGACACTGCCAGTCAGGTAAGACCCCAAATTGGGAAGGAAAATAACCTTCTGTTCCCTGCCCCTGAGAATCTAGAACCCGGTACCCCTAGAATAGAATGGCCCTGGAAGGTGCAAGAAGGACCGAAGTGGTGTGGCACCTTGGGGAAGATTATTTGAGGTGGTAGGTTTGGTAGTCCCTCTAGTAATTGATACATGGCCTACCAACATTGTGGTCAACACTCTGGTCTTCATTGCTAAGGGGACCCTAATCATGTCCCTATGACAGATCAGGACCCCCCCCCC